>NC_083237.1:0-225848 GCF_032191835.1 Heteronotia binoei | reverse complement strand
GGGGAGGGGGCTCCTCCAGGGGCAGCAAGGGAGCCATGAGCATGGCTGGCGGGGGTGGGGAGGGCACAGGGAGGTCATGGCCAGCCTTGCCAGAGCAAGGAGCATTCCCAGAGACAAAGCAGTGGTGATTTTGCACCCCTCCGGAATGAGAAGCCCCTGGGAAGATTATTTCCGGCTCCAAAAACATCCCCTGCAAAAACAAGGCTGTGAGTCGCCCTCCTCCTTGGGCTTGGCTGTGTTTTCATTCTGTGAGCCGGAAGGGAAGGGAAGGGAAGGGAAGGGAAGGGAAGGGAAGGGAAGGGAAAGGAAGGAAGGGAAGGGAAGGGAAGGGAAGGGAAGGGAAGGGAAGGGAAGGGAAGGGAAGGGAAGGGAAGGGAAGGGAAGGAAGGAAGGGAAGGGAAGGGAAGGGAAGGGAAGGAAGGGAAGGAAGGAAGGGAAGGGAAGGGAAGGGAAGGGAAGGAAGGAAGGGAAAGGAAGGGAAGGGAAGGGAAGGGAAGGGAAGGGAAGGGAAGGAAGGGAAGGGAAGGGAAGGGAAGGGAAGGGAAGGGCTGTAGCTCAGTGGAAGGTCCCAGGTTGAACCCCCCGGGCATCTCCAGCTGAAAGGATCAGGTTTCTGCCTAAAACCCTGGAGAGCCACTGCCACTCTGAGCAGACAAGATTGACTGTCATGGACCAAGATCCAGTAGAAGGCAGCAGCATCCTAGATGTTCCTTGATGAAAAAGGGCACCATGTTGTGGATTCCTCCTTGTCTTATCCCGGGGGGGGGAGGGGGGGGTAAAAGTAGATCTCCCCATTTCCTGGGCATATAGATATTTATACCCCACATTTCACCCTGGTGGAGACCTGAAGTGGCTACATGAAGTCACAGGGTTGGAAAGAACCTCCAGGGTCATCTAGTCCAACCACTTACACAATGCAGGAAATTCAGAAATAACTGCCCCCCTCCCACACACACACAGTGACTCCTGCTCCCTGCCCAGAAGATGGCAAAAACCTCCAGGATCCCAGGCCAAACTGGCCTGGAGAAAAATTACTGCCTGACCCCCAGAGTGGCAATCAGCATTTTCCTGGGTGTGTCAGAAAGGACCACAAGAACTAAGCACCGATTCATTCTTTCCTGCCCTCCTTCTCATGAGCTGCCTAAGTTTGAAAACCTCCAGAGAAGGAGAGCCCACCTCCTCCTGAGGAAGGCTGTTCCACTCTAAATGTCAGGAAGTTCTTCCTAATGTTGAGCCAGAAACTCTTCTGATTTAATTTCAACCCCATTGTTCTGGTCTAACCTTATGGGGCGACAGAAAACAACTCTACACCATCCTCCATTTGGCAGCCCTTCAAGTACTTGACGTTGGTGATCCTATCACCTCTCTGTCGTCTCTTGTGGCTAAACATGCCCAGCTCCTTCAACCTTTCCTTGTAGGACTTGATCTCTAGACCCCTCTCCATCTTCATTGACCTCCTCTACACGTGTTCCAGTTTGTCTGTATCCTTTTTAAATTGTGGTGCCCAAAACTGGACATAGTATTCTAGGTGAGGTCTAACCAGAGCTACCATCACTCTGCATGTCTTGGACACTATACTTCTGTTGAAAACTTTAGCTTTCCTAACTCTCTCTCTACAAACAACTGATTCCGGTGTGTAGCTGGGTTGGTCTAAAGCAATAGAACAAAGTTAAGTCTAAGGCACCTTTAAGACCTGCCAAGTTTTATTCACCCTGAATTAAACTCTGTTGGTCTTAAAGGTACCATGGGATTCTAACTTTTGTTCTACAAGCTCTGGTTATTCGTTTATAGCCACCCTTTGTTATAAGACCCTCCTTTCATCTCCTACATGAGTCTTTTTTATTTCTCAGGTCCGCATAAAGTTGTTTATGGAGCCACCTTGGTTTCCTTGGGCTCTTCCCATTTTTCCTTCTCATAAGAATCTTTTGTGATTGTGTGTTCAATATTTTCCTTTTAAGAAACTCCCACACCTCTTGAACTTCCGTCTCCTGAAGTATTTCTAGCCATGGGATTCTGTTCAGCATAACTTTAAGTTTGTCAAAATTTGCTTTCCTGAAGTCTAACCTATATCTCTGACTACACACAGCTTTCTCCTTCCTCAAGACAATACATTCCATATTTACATGGTCACAACTACCCAGGGTGCGTACTACTTTCACCTCATCAACTTCCCTCTGAGCAAGAATCAAGTCCAAAGTAGCAGATCCCCTGCTTTCCCTCTCCACTTTCTGGGAAATGAAGTTGTCAGCACAGTTAGACTTCCAACAGATATCTGGGTCATTGAAATCTCTCATGACCACCATGCCCCGTCTCTTGGAGAACTTTGTAATCTGTTCTAGGAGAGCCTCATCCAAGTCCTCTGCCTGGCTTGGTGGTCTATAGCAGACCCCCACCATAATGCTGCTATTATTTCTTACTCCTTTTATTTTTACCTAGAGATTTTCAACTGTACTTGCATGCTCAGATTCATGTATCTCCTCACAAGCATACACCTCCTTTGCATATAATGCTACTTCTCCCCCCTTCCTTATTTGTCTGTCCCTTTAAAATAAGTTGTATCCTTCAATTGTGAGTGTCATCCCACCAAGTTTCTGTAATGCCAGTTAGATAAACTCATTGCCTCAGGAGGTGGTGGCAGCCACAAGCATAGCCACCTTCAAGAGGGGTTTAGATAAAAATATGGAGCAGAGGTCCATCAGTGGCTATTAGCCACAGTGTGTGTGTGTGTGTGTGTGTGTGTGTGTGTGTATATATATATATATATATATATATATATATATATATATATATATATATATATATATATATATATATATATATATATATATATATATATATATATATATATATATATATATATTGCCACTGTGTGACACAGAGTGTTGGACTGGATGGGCCATTGGCTTGATCCAACATGGCTTCTCTTATGTTCTTAGGTGACACAGAGTGTTGGACTGGATGGGCCACTGGCCTGATCCAACATGGCTTCTCTTATGTGACTCAGAGTGTTGGACTGGATGGGCCATTCGCCTGATCCAACTTGGCTTCTCTTATGTGACACAGAATGTTGGACTGGATGGGCCATTGGCTGATCCAACATGGCTTCTCTTATGTTCTTCTGTGACACAGAGTGTTGGACTGGATGGGCCATTGGCCTGATCCAACATTGCTTCTTTTATGTTCTTATGTGACACAGAGTGTTGGACTGGAGGGGCCATTGGCTTGATCCAACAGGGCTTCTCTTATGTTCTTCTGTGACACAGAGTGTTGGACTGGAGGGGCCACTGGCCTGATCCAACAGGGCTTCTCTTATGTTTTTATATGACACAGAGTGTTGGACTGGAGGGGCCATTGGCCTGATCCAACATGGCTCCTCTTATGTTCTTCTGTGACACAGAGTGTTGGACTGGAGGGGCCACTGGCCTGATCCAACAGGGCTTCTCTTATGTTCTTATGTGACACAGAGTGTTGGACTGGAGGGGCCATTGGCCTGATCCAACCGGGCTTCTCTTATGTTCTTTTGTGACACAGAGTGTTGGACTGGATGCTCCATTGGCCTGATCTAACATGGCTTCTCTTATGTTCTTATCATAGTCCCCTTTCTGTATTATGACTTCCAGCTCCTCCTCATGTTTCTATACTCTGCACATTATTGTAGAGACATCTGAATCCACACTTTTTGCTCCCTGAGATTTTCATTTCTTTATTTACCTGTGAGTTAATGTTTCCTAGCATACGTGTCACTCCCCACAAATCATTGGTGTTCCTGACAGTTACTAGCATTGTACCAGGCTTTGAATTTTTGTCTCATCTTCCTGTATGATTTAGTTTAAAGTCCTCCTTATTAAGTTTGCATTTTCCTACATTGCGTAGGAGGTGCAAATCACCCTTATGAGGTGCAAATCATCTCCTGATAGAAAAAGCTTCATTTTGAATGTGTAAGCCATGGTCCCCAAATCCAAACCTTTCCTTATGACATCATCTATGTAGCCAGTCATTTATTTGCAGTATTCTTCTTTCCCATCTAAGTCACAACCTTCGACAGGAAGAACTAGTGAAAACATAACCTGTGCTCCCAGCTCCTTCACCTTTTTTTACCCAAAGCCACATCGTCTCTTTTAATATGCTCTGGGCTGTGCTGAGCCATATAATATGTTCCCACATCATGGATGGGCAAGAAAGGATAATAATTTGTGGGCTTGATGAGTCCTACCCTTTCTGTCACATCCTGGATGCCTGCACCTGGTAGACAGCAAACCTCTCCGAATGACAAGTCTGGTCAGCAGACTTTAGCTTCTACCTCTCTCAGTAGGGAATCCCTAATTACCAGCACACATTTCTCTTAAACAGGGAAGCAGAAGTTCAAGTCCTCTCATCTAGCGGGCCCTGAGAAATTGCCATCATGCGTTGTGGAGGCTGGGGGAGTAGCCCATGTTCCAGTGCTCCAGAATCAATTCCTGTGGGGAGATCCTGGAACTGATTGCTTAGCAACAGAGGCTCAGAATGTATCCTGATTTTCCTGTTCCTGTGGGTTATTTTCACCCATGCACCCTCCTCCTGTGTTGGGTGCTCCTCCATTTGCAGAGATACCTTTTCCTCCTCCTGTTGTCCTCTCAGGAGTGCTTCATATGTTCTGTCAACAAAATCTTCACCTTCCCTTATAACCTGGAGTGTGGGCAAGGATGCCTCAAGTCCCTGTATCTTCATCTCCAGAAGGCTGCAAGTGTAATTGCTCTTGCCCTCAGGTAAGAATATCAACATGCCACAGTCTTTGCACATCACTGCCTCAGTTCCCTCACCAGCCATGCATATGTTTATCTCTTCCTTCATTTTGTCCTTACAAGCAACCTTGTGAGGTTGATTCACCCTGTCCTCCAGTGCGTTAATTGTTAATTCGGTGCATTTAGAAGTTTATTCTAAAGTGAGTGGTTCTGGAGCTGACACAACTTTTGCCCTGGATGTGTGATGGCCAGATAAATAGTTCTGTTCTGTCTGCTGGATGTGGCATACAAAGAAGAATAGTCACCCCTATCTCCCGCTCTGCTTCCTTAGTGCCCTGAGCACTCTGCTACTTTTCACGTGGTTCTCTGGCAGCAAGAAAGAACTATGGGTGCCAGAAAGAACTACAGCATAACAACAACATCCAGTCATTTACAGCAGTCTTGATAACAGTCCCTTGGGCTGTAAGCAGACGAGCAAAAGAGCATTAAAGATCATAGAAAGGGGGGAGGATGGGAGCTCCCGACTTGCCCCGTTTCTTCACACTCTACTCCCTCAAAATGCTGCAAACTACACCCCAAAAATGGGAGAAAACAACCCGACCAAAGGCAAAACGTCTTCGATATCTCACACGGTGTCAAGCCTTCTATAATATGATCGCTCAGGGAATGAATTTTTAACAAATATTGCCCCCATTCAAGAGGAGCTTAAAAAAATAAATGAAACTCTATCCTCCATTACCCAGACAGCCGATTCAGCCTATGAAATGGCCTCCAAAGCACAACACAAAAATGTGTCATTACAACAAACCAGAGTGTGGCTTCAAAATAAAATATTGTATCTGGACAATAAATTATGAGCCAACAATATTAAATTTTTAGGTCTATCTGAACAGGCAGAAGGAAACCAGGAGATCCTTTTTTCTTTTTTGCTAATTGACTTGCTTCAACCCTGGGGCTCGAAGATGGTGTCACTCCGCTCACAGACTCTGCATTCCATCTGGGAACTCCCCCACCAAAACGTAGAGAATACCATGCGATGTTTTGGCCACGTTCCCGGACTCTTTCAAAAAGCACATTCGGTGGAAGGTCTGATGCTCAACGACAAGAAAGTTCTTGCTCTTCTTGATCTTTCTCTAAAAACTCTCCTGCAGAGAAAAGAAATTAGACCAATTTTGAACAAACTTACTGACCATAAAATCCACTTTTGCTGGTCTTCACCTACCCAAATTATGGTTGTACACAAGGCCAACGCCTGACAGCCTTCAATTTCAATTTGGGATGTGATCTCCCAGCTGCACTTCAGATAAAGCTGCCCAAACCTACCAACCTGGGCCTGGAGCATCCGTCTAGACCTTCTCATCCATCTGGCTTCCAGAAGCCAGGAAAACGTTGCTGAGTGAATCACTTATTACCTCAGCAAGACTTTTGATAGTACAAAACTGGAAACATCATGAAACTCCGAAGAAGCAGGACTTGATTGATAGAATACTAGAGACAGCTGAAACAGATGCCCTTGTGCTTCGTCTTAAGGGTAGACTGACAGGAGATTAAGAGAACCCTTGGAAACCCTTTTATGAATGGCTGAAGACACAAATTTGACTCTTATATGGCACATACTTGCAATTCCTCCTATTTTAGTGTTGATATTAGTTTAATCTAAAGATTGTAAATCTTTATAGACGATGAGAAACATTTGTAAGCTAATGATTCAGAGTTTATGTCGAAATAATGTTATTTTCCTTTCCCCCTTTCCTTCCCCTACTCTGTACTTCCTTATCTGGTTTCTTAAAATTTCAATAAAATATATATAGCCAGAAGCCAGGAAGACACAGCCACCAACTTTCTCTCTTGTTTCTGATAACCATTCACTTTTAGGCTGTCACTGGGTCATTTTCTTGCTGTTTATTGAACTTTTTGGTGTGTTCCAGATCTGTACATCTCAGGTCTGGCTTTATTACCAACTTTTTAATGTTATATTACTTGAAGTTCTCTTGTTAGTAAATTGGTATTGTGAAATTTTTGCTATGTTTTTATCTTTCATCAAATGTTGGGCTTTGTCCTAAATGTTGTTTTTAACATATTCTGGTTTGTCTTTCTACACCCAGTCTCTGACTTTGCAGTACAAAGGATAAACTGTGTAAATGTCCAGAAAAATGTCTATGATGTCTGTTATAAAATTAGTTCCCCTTAATTGTAAGGGCCTTAACAACTTACCCCTGATCATATTCATAATTATAATAATACTTTTTTGAAATCAAAGGCAAAGAAGCTTTCTTCAGCATTGACCAAACTCCAGCCAGACCTTCTTTTTCTTCAGGAAACTCACTTAAAATCATGTACTGCTCTTATTTTTCACTCAAAATGGATTAATTCACAATACGTAGCAGCTGGTTCCTCCCGCATCCAATCCATGCCCCCCTCCCTACAAAGGTTTCAACTCCTGCCCCACACAACTCCCCAGGGAGGGCAGGGTGCACAGCACGGCACTCTGTTCCGGAGGGCCATGCCGTGCAAACAGCGCGAGGAGGGGTGCACTTGGTGGAGGGAACGGCACATAGAAGGATATTAGTGAAGTTTGAGCAGCTGGACTCGGGGGAGGTGAGCAAAGCTTGGGCTGCCTGTTTAACCACTTGTGCTTCCCAGTCCTAACAGGTCTCTCTTCCAGAGCGCCCCCGCAAGGATGGGTAAGTCTGACTAGGAGTCCCTACGGCCCCCAGCCCCCAAGACCGGCCGGCGCGGTTGTGGCTTTGGCCGGGGTGCCAGCCACCACACCTGTGCATGTGGGGGTGCGCCCTGGCTGTCCATGCTGCTGGCGGCCCCCCCTACCTCGTGTCTCGGTCATCCGTGTGCTGGGGCGAAGGGGGTGCGACACGTATCTTGGCTTTCTGCAGCCCAGCCAGTGACTCGCCATCTAGGGGAGCTGCTGCCGCTTGTGCTGGCTCCCGTTGTGGCTGCCGTGATTGCGGGCTCGCATGCGAGTCAGCTGGCCCGTTATGCAGGACAGCTGGAATTGTGTGGGATGGCCCCACCGGAGGCAGCCGGGATGCTTGCCCTGCTCCTCGCAGGCTCGCCCAGGTTGGGAGTCCAATGCCTGCAGCCAGCAAGGCTCCCCCTGTCTCTCTGTCTTTCAGGTGTGTGTGCTGCACTCCAGCCTCAGCGGTCACCGGAGCACAGCTGGCCGGTCCCATCAGCCCCGCAGCTGCTGGGGCATCCTCTGTCAACAGCATCTCGGCCAGTGGGAACCAGAAACCTCCACACGCGACCTTGCTCTCCCTGCTTGCAGATCAATAAACTTACCCCAGCACACCCATCTCATCTTCTGTGTCTTTCATTTCTCCCACCTCACCCCGGCTCCCTGTATCCCCCGCGCATTCTGCTTGCGGCCGTCCCAAGGGCATGGCTCTGTGGCAGGGGGGACTCTCGGGGCACCCACTTAGTGCAGGTGTGTGGGAGATGCAGTGGGCGATAGCAGTGAAGGACAGGGGCTGAAAGGCGGTGAGGCAGGCACTTCTCCGGGGCTTCACCATGTGTCCACGCCGCCTGAGTCTGTGATGCAGCTGATAGGGGGGCTGAGTTCAGGGTTGGTGCCCACAGGAAAGGGGGGCCGGCCCAGGGAGGTGACTTGGCTGACAAAAATAATGGCGGCTGGATGGCAGGCTCAATAAAGAGGGAAGCGGGGCGTGTGAGCAGTCCTGCCGCAGGGCGGCCTCGAACCTACACGCCCAGCATTATGAGGCGGGGGAGTAGCTCGCTAAGCCAAGCCGCCTCTGCTGTGTTCTGAGGCGGCTTACAACTGCTACATGCTGGGGGAAGGGTTGGTCCTGGCTGAGAGTGTCGGCATGATCGGCTCCTCCCGACCCCTTTCGGAGCGGGCTCGGTAGTCACGCAGGGGCCACAAGCAGGGGGTGGCGCAGGTCGCCGTGGGGGCTTCTGGATATGCAAATGAGATAAACCTGTGGACTTGAAGGTGCACCTGCTCAGCCCACGGAGCACATGGGGAGGTGTGAGTGGCGGCTATTATCCCCATTGGCCGCTGTTTGCCGAGGGACGGCTTTAGTTGGGAGTTGAGTCTGTGGCCAATCACACCTCACACAATGCCTTCCGTGGTGCCCTGCCTGACAGTCCCACGGCCACGGCATGCAGGAATCCTGCACAGGGGTTCCCGGGCATATGAGCGACCTCACTCATGGCATGCTCTCGTCCCTGGGTGCCTTGCCCGCGCGCCGAGTGGCCCATATATGAGCTCGCACACGCTTCCAAAGTGCCCCCCAAAGTCCTGCTGGGCAGCGCCCCATGCCCCCGCCTCCTCATTCTCCCCCATCAGCGACCCAGGTCTGGGAGGGGAAGGTCCTGGGAGCCCGGCAGGCATTGACGGGTGGCGACGTTGTGTAGCATGACGCACACAGAGACCAGCTTAGCCACAGGCAGGGGCTGCATGCTTGTCAGCCACCTCTGTGGTGCAGGCAGTGGAACCTCATCTTCAGCTGCCCGAAGGCACGCTCGATGACCATGCGAGTGGCCCTGAGTGGCTGGTTGTATGCTGCCCGGTCTTCAGGCACATCCTTCTGGTACGGCGTCAGCAGGTAGGGCAGCAACGGGAACCCACGGTCACCTGTGGAGGACAGGGGAAAGAAGGGGTGCCCCACGCCGCCACCTGGTGGCCTTACCTAGCAACCACCGCTGCCCATCCGGCCAGGCTATCAGGAGGTGATTGAGGCCCGAGGACGTGAAGATCTGGGCGTCGCGTACACTCCCAGGGAACTTCGCCACCAGATCCGCAAAGAGTCCCTGGTGGTCGCAGGATGCCTGCATGTTGAGGCTGTAGAAGTGGTGCCTGTTCCGGTACACCATGGGATCCTCCCGGGGTGCCCCCAGGACGACATCCGTGCTGTCCACAGCCCCCACGACATTGGGGAACCCCGTGACCACCGCGAAGCCAGCTCTGGCAGTCCGCAGCTCCTCGCCTGTTGGGAACCGCACATGCTGCTGGAGGCACTGAAGCATGGCGTCTAGGATGGAGTGGAGGCAGTAGCTGGCCGACGACTGGGAGACCTCCAGGACCTTGGCCACCACACCCTGGAAGGAGTTGGTCACCAGGAAGTGCTGGGAGATGAGGATCCGCTGCAGGATGGGGATAGGGCGGGGGCCGGTCACCTGGCTGCAGAGACTTGCCTCGAGCTGCTCACACAGGTCCTGGTTGGCAGCACAGTCCAGGAGAAATTGGTCCAGACAGGTGGCATCCTCAAGACACAAAGTGCTCAGGCACTCCTGGTATCTGTGCACCCAACAGCGTCTCCACTGCCTTCACGCAACTCACACATTGAGAGCGGGGAGGATGTGCACCTGGGGGGGCTCTGGTGGTGGGATGAGGGGGCACCACCCGCCACGGTCCCCCATGGTTTGCGTGCTGTGGTGTGGGCTGCGGTGGCCGTGGTCCCTCCCCGAGGTGTGCCACCACTGCTTCCAGACACAGCTGGAGCGGTGAGGGGCCCTGAGTGAGCGGTGGCGGGGGGCCATCAAGGCCAACAGAAACCCTGCTGGTGTCCCATGGGAAAGCTGGGTGGGGTTGTGTGAGAGCAACCACTATCAGCCAGCTGCGGTCAGCAGTCCCCGCATTCCACTGCCCGTGGGAGGAATGGCAGCAGATAGATCGGCCTCGACTGAGCGTCACCACCAACTGAGCTGGACTGAGGCAGAGAAGGTGCTCCTGTTTGACTTGGTGGCCGAGAATGCCATGGTGGTGCTCACTGCCACAAGAGTCGGTGGGGCGAACTCCAGTCGGCGGGGTTTCTGGCGTATGGCGGCGGAGTGAGTGTCCACTGTGAGCCAGTTCTGCACAGAGCAGTCCACCCTGAAGCACTGGAATTACTCCTTCGGGCCTGCCAAGAAGTGGGTCCGGTGTCTCATTGCTGAGGGTTTAACCTATGAGGAGTCGATGGCCCGGGTCCTGGCCGGCTCTGAGACAATCACGGGACCCCTCATCCGTCCAGTGGCTGTCGCTGGCCACGGCATTGAGGTGATCTGTGGTAGGTTGGCACCTTCCCCCCCACCCTCACCATCGTGGGACTGCCAGCTTCTGATGGCGACGCCCTTTGCCCCCCCCCTCGGTGACTCCCAGGAATCATCGTGGGCTACCACGAGCTCCACTGTGGGTTCGGAGGCGGGAGGCCACTCTAGTGAGGCAGCCGAGGACTGGAGGTCAGCAGGTCCAGCACCCCCTGCCGCTCCCAGGACGTCCGAACAGCCGTCAGGAGGCGCCAAATCAGGGGGAGGACACATCGAGTGAGGAGGTCATGGATGCTGCGGTGGCTGACCTCCATCTGTCCACAGACGATGAGCGGCCTGAGTCCCCTCAAGGTGTGACACTGAGCACGGGGAGTGGCGTATCCATGACTGGCCGCTTGTTCCAGCATCTGACACCTGTCCCGTTCCGCAGGTAGCCACACTGTGGCACTGGCGGTTGATGTGGCGGAGAAGCTACGGAGGGCATCCCCACGCAGATAGTCAGCCTTAGCTGCCTGCCTCATGCTGTGGGCCCTGGATCTGCCCACATCCCCTCCCCATGCCCCAGGGCCCGGGAATGTGGGGAAGGGCCAGCCACGGCAGACTTGTGTGAGGGGCAGCCCCCATCCTTCCCCCCGGACCCAGACCCTAACCAGGGGGAGCCGCTGGGGGATCTAGAAGGTGGCAGCAATGCGAAAGGCTGTGCAGGTGCCTGGGAACTGGGACCCAGGGCTCGGGGACCACGGCCAGCTCAAAGAATCCCTGCCACCCTGTCCTTCATGTGGGCAGCCATAGAGTGGGACCGGCTGGAGGGCGGGAGGAATGGCGGGAGGCCACAACTGCGGTCCAATGCTGGATAGCAGGGATGGAGGGGACCATCTCCATGACCACTGGCCACCTGTCCAGTCTCCTGGCCATGGTGAGGCAGTTTCAGGAGTGGGGTTCGAGGGTGAAGTGGCTGCTCTCCAATATTGACCATTCCCTGGTGGCCCCCTCCTGCCCCCACCCTCACACTACTCTGGGGGGCCACGCTCCAGCGTATTTACCACATCTACAGGTGGCGGCTGGGGCTTGGCTGTGCTGTGATCAGGTGCCCCAACCCCCTTTGGAAGCCAACGAGCAGCGCTGTAGATCCGCCCACGCCCAAGCAGCCAGCTGCCACATATGTCTGGATTGGGCTGCCCATGACTCACCTTGTACAATTGTTTCCCTCTATGCACCAAATAACAGCCAACTATCTTTTATTGAAGAGACTCTAGCTAAACTTATGCTATTTCAGGAAAGTCCTATTATCATCAGAGGGGATTTCAATCAGATACTAGACACAAAATGGGATAGGTCTTTTAAACCAAACTCCATTAGCTTCAAAACATCATCTTCAATACAAACTTTATTGAACCAATTCAACCTTTGTTCAACCTAACAAATATGGAGAATGTAAAATATCAGGGTTAAAAACTACACATACTACTCACCCACACACTCTATGTATATGAAGATAGACTACTTATTGGTTTCTACTTCTTTAACATACCAAATCTCCCAGACCGGGATAGGGCTAAGAACACTCTCTGACCACACATGGGTGCAATGTACTTTGAATTTAAAATCTCAAGAGAGCCAGTTTGGTGTAGTGATTAAGTGTGAGGACTCTTATCTGGGAGAACCAGGTTTTGATTCCCCATTCCTCCACTTGCAACTGCTGGGATGGCCTTGGGTCAGCCAGAGCTCTCTTATCTGGGAGAACCAGGTTTGATTCCCCACTCCTCCACTTGCAGCTGCTGGGATGGCCTTGGGTCAGCCAGAGCTCTCTTATCTGGGAGAACCAGGTTTGATTCCCCACTTCTCCACTTGCAGCTGCTGGAATGGCCTTGGGTCAGCCAGAGCTCTCTTATCTGGGAGAACGGAGTTGGATTCCCCACTCCTTCGCTTCCACCTGCTGGAATGGCCTTGGGTCAGCCAGAGCTCTCTTATCTGGGAGAACCAGGTTTTGATTCCCCACTTCTCCACTTGCAGCTGCTGGAATGGCCTTGGGTCAGCCAGAGCTTTCTTTTCTGGGAGAACCGGGTTTGATTCCCCACTCCTCTACTTGCAGCTGATGGAATGGCCTTGGGTCAGCCATAGCTCTGGCAGAGGTTGTCCTTGAAAGGGCAGCTGCTGTGAGAGCTCTCTCAGCCCCACCCACACCACAGGGTGTCTGTTGTGGGGGGAGAAGATTGTCAGAACTTGTATCTTTACTGCTGGTTCCCTATAATGTGACCAATGCTGCAATGTATCTTTACTATGACTTAGAGCTGCTTTGTTACTGAACCAAACTGACTCCATGTTGTAACTCTTGCTTGACCCAAAGTGCTTGAATAGTAATTAACCTTGCCCCACTGGTATCCAAAATATTTGGGGTTGTAGAATGAGTTATGTTATGTCTCTGCACATTCTCACACTGGGACCCTTTGAAGCCGAGCAGCATGGCCTTCGGAGTAGGGAGGCATCCTCTCTACTGATAGTGATGGTGAGAAGACAGATGTGCCTGTAACGGTGTGAATTGCGGCTTTGTGAGATGTTTGTTTTACGTGTATAAAATTGTGCTGGTGCTGGCTCTCGCCATCACTGTTATCTTGCCTCTTCCAGTGCTTAGTTCTCTTCAATAAAATCCTAACTTTGTAACCAAGTATGGGATCCGTTTGAAGTTCTTAAGTTCTGACATTATAACAGTGATCCCATTGTTCGTGGCTTATCTGTACTGGAGGCTTGGCCCGATGGCGGCAAAAGTGCCAGACGACGGAGAGCCCACCACCCCAATAGAGGACCCGCCGCTCGACCCAAATGTGACGGGGGTCCGGCGCAAAATTAAGGTCCCGGCGCCTTTCTCGGTCGACGCCGCGTTCCCAGCCCCGCGAACCTGGAGCCCACGGAAGTCCACGGCAGCAATCGACGCCGCGGAGCAGCGGTACCGAAGCATGCTGGGCGAAGGGGGAGCCGGAGACGGAGACGGCGACCAAGAGGAGGGTCCGGAGCCCCGAGGGGGAGACGACCAGATCCGGACCCTCCGCAACGACTTATTCGACTGGGTTCGGGAGATACACGACGACGTGCATCGATCCCGCGTGACGATGGCCGAGGAGTTGCAGCAGAACCTGGGCGCGATCTACGACCAGCTCCGCACCTTGCAAACTGCGGTCCTGGGAGTCCCGATTGGAGGGCTACCTCTGGGGCAACTGCCCGTAGCCCCGCCGGCCCCGCCGGCCCCAACTCCGCAAGCTCCGGCCGCCCCGGCCCCGCCAGCTCCGGTTGCCCCGGCTCCGCCGGCTCCGGCCGCCCCAGCCTCGCCGGCTCCACCTGCCCCGGCACCACCAGCCCCGCTGGCCCCGGCTGCCCCGGCGCTGCCGGCCCTGCCCGCTCCAGGGGCCCCAGCGCCCCCCGCCCCGATCCTGCCGGCTCTACCGGGCCCCGCGCCGCCGCCGGGGGCGCCGCGAGCCCCAGGGGGGGCCGAGGGTCAAGGGAGAGAATTGAAGATTACTTTCGATGGGAATCCGGAGGACGTGGAGTATTTTACCATACAGTGCGACACGTTCTTCACCCACTGGGGTGCGGATTACCCGACCGAAGCCAGTCGAGTGTACCACATCGCGTCCCGACTGAGAGGCGTGGCCCGCAAGTGGTACGTCGGGCTTTTTATGGGACGAAAGCCCGAGCTAGCTACGGTGGCGGGGTTCCTGCACGCGATGCTCCGCCAGTATGGCGATCCCCTGCGGGAGGAGAAGGCTGTTGCCGCCCTTCAGCGCATAGAGCAGGGCAACCGCTCCACCCGCGAGTATGCCACCGAGTTCCTGGGGTACTGCGCGGCGGCGAGGGGATGGAACGAGGTCATGAAATATACCGCGTTCATCAATGGTTTGAACCCGACCATCCTCGACCGCTGCTACAGTCAAGGGAGACCCGACACGTTGGTCGGATGGATCCAGCTGGCCGGAGAGGTGGAGACCAACCTCCAACATGTGGGGATGCGACGGCAGCAGCTGGCGAAGAAGGCGGCGAAGCTCACACCGACTAAATCCGAAGGGAGGAAGGCACCGGCGGCCTCCACCCCGTCTCCCGCTCGCAAGTGCTTCAAATGCGGAGACCCAAGTCATCTCGCTGCCAACTGCCCAGTGAAAGTGGGTTCCACCCCACCCACGGCGAAGACAACTACCCCGGGGCCGAAGAAGAAAAAGAGCGGCCGCTCGAAGGAGCCCAGCCGGGGCTCTGTTGCCACTTCCTTGGCGACTGACGAGGATTTTACCACCGACTTGGCTACAGTGGAAGAATCGACCGAAGAATCGGACGACACCGAGTCGGCGGGAAACGACAGCGACCTGCTTTAATGGGTGCCGCAAAGCAGGTCCAACAACAGCCGGCACTCCTCACGGTGAGAGCAACAGGGGGTTTACTGTTTATGGCCGTTACCCTCCTCAACCCTACCCTAAAGAGATTCATGCACGCCCGAGCGCTGATCGACTCCGGGTGTAACAGGGAACTGATCACCCCCCGCCTAGTTGAGGCGTTGGGATTAGCCACCTCCCCCCTACCACAGCCGATGCAGTTCCAGCAGATGGACGGGGGGCCCATGAGAGGGGAACCATGTGCGTTAGAGACTCAGGCAGTCCCGGTGGGAACCGAGGAGCATTGGGGGATTGAAACTTTCGTAATTGCCCCCTCTTGCTCTTTTGACGTGGTGGTGGGCTCGTCTTGGCTCGCCCGCCACCAACCAGACATAAGGTGGGAGGAACAAATCGTCCGGTTCCCGGATTGGAGGTGTGAGCATCACCACTGGCGCCCCGAATGGGGACCGCACGCTCCCCCCCAAAACATGCGGGCTTGCCTCACTCTCGAGGAAGTCGCCTCAATCCCCAAGGAATACCAGGATCTAAGATTAGCGTTTAGCGAGAAGGAGGCGGACGAGCTACCGCCCCACCGCCCTACGGACTGTGCCATCGAGCTGATCCCAGGGCAACAGCTTCCCAAGGCGAAACTGTACTCCATGGGTTGGGCGGAAAAAGATGAACTCCGAAAGTTTTTGGACAAGAACCTTAAACGCGGCTTCATACGGCCGGCCACTGCCCCCCATGCCGCCCCCGTCCTCTTCCGAAAGAAAAAGGACGGGTCTCTTAGGCTCTGCACAGATTTTCGTGCTATAAACGGGATTTCCATGTCCAACGCCTACCCCATCCCGTTGATAAAGGATTTGTTGAACACTGTAGCAAAGGGCAAAGTATTTACAAAGCTTGATCTCCGAGACGCGTACTTCCGCGTCCGCATCAAAGAGGGGGACGAGTGGAAGACAGCATTCAACACTCCCCTGGGACAATTTGAGTACCTAGTCATGCCCTTCGGACTGCAGGGAGCCCCTGGTGTTTTCATGAACTTTATCAATGAAGTGCTACGGGAATTCCTGTTTAAGGGGGTGGTGGTGTACCTTGATGACATCATTATCTATTCACAAGATCTAAAGTCTCATGTACCCCTGGTCCGAAAAGTGTTACGCACCCTTTGCAAACACAAACTGTACGCCAAATTGTCAAAATGCGAGTTCCACAAGACCGAATTGGACTATTTGGGTTTCCGAGTGTCGGGGGAGGGTTTGGCCATGGACCCCGCAAAGGTCCAAGCGGTACTGGACTGGGAACCCCCTCGAACCCGCAAACAGTTACAAAGTTTTATCGGGTTCGCTAACTTTTACCGCGACTTCATTAAGGGGTTTGCCACAGTCATGCTCCCCCTCACGGAACTCCTCAAAACCAAAGGGAAGGGTGAAGAGGCGAAAAAACCAGGCGCACGCCTAACGTGGACGCCTGAATGCCAAAAAGCTTTCAATGAACTAAAACGCCTCTTCACCTCCGAACCCGTGTTGGCTCATCCCGACGAGCGGAAACCCTTCGTGGTCCAATGCGACGCCTCCGACGCCGCAGTGGGAGCCATACTGATGCAGAGGGGGGAAATGGGGTGCTCCATCCATGTGCCTATATCTCAAGGAAATTTTCCAACGAACAAAGAAATTGGTCGGTCTGGGACAAGGAGGCGTTTGCAGTCATGTTTGCCCTGAAAACCTGGCGCTCCTGGCTCGAGGGAGCGAGAGTGCCCTTTGAAATCTGGACCGATCATAAAAACCTTGAAGCCCTTACCGGGCGCCGCAAAATGACTGCAAAACAAATCCGGTGGGCAGGTTTCTTTGCTAAATTTGACTTTGTGCTGAAACACATCCCAGGCTCGAAGAATTTTTTAGCAGACGCCCTCTCTCGCATGCCACAACACGACAGTCTCCGGGAGGAGGTAGTGGACTCATTAATTTCCCCCTCAGCCATCTCGGGGGGGGTCACTACCCGTTCGGGCAGGCAGACCAGCCCTCCGGATTCAGACCTGCTGCCTCGATTCCTCTCAGAATACAACCAGGAGACCGACTGCCCACCTAACTTGGTTAAAGCCGAAAACGGGCTCTGGCTGCACAATGAAAAAATCTATGTGCCCGACCCCCTCAGAAAACAGGTCTTGGAGCGCTGTCACTCAAGTCGCCTGGCCGGCCACTTTGGCTATGTCAAAACCCTCAACTTACTCACCCGCCAGTTCTGGTGGCCGAAAATTAAGAAAGATGTATCTGAATTTGTTCTTTCATGCCCCACCTGCCTCATGGCAAAAAGAAGGGGGGGTAAACCCCCGGGCCACCTGGTTCCCCTCCCTACAGCCACCAGACCATGGTCAATAGTCTCCATGGATTTCATTGTCGAACTCCCACCCTCACAGGGCAAAACGGTCATCCTGGTCGTGGTCGACACATTTTCTAAGCAAGCCCATTTCATCCCGTGCAAGAAACTACCCATGGCCAAAAAACTCGCCCAGCTCTTTTTCACCCACATTGTACGCCTACACTCATTCCCAGACAAGGTCATTAGCGACCGCGGAACGCAGTTCGTTGCCAACTTCTGGCGGGAGTTCTGCAAACTCGCTGGCATCGAGCAGGGGCTAAGCTCTGCCTACCACCCCCAGTCGGACGGACAGACGGAGAGGGTTAATGGTCTTCTGGAACAGTACCTCCGCTGCTTCATCAATTTCCAACAGTCCAACTGGGTGGACCTCCTCCCTTTTGCAGAATATGGCTACAACAATAGCCTCCATAGCTCTACCAAAACCTCCCCTTTTCAAATTATCAATGGTTACGAGGGCAAGCCGTTTCCCACTCTCGCCCTCCCCGCCAGCCCGGCCGAACCCACATCCTGTCAACAATGGTGGGAGGGCCTTCGTGAAGGCTGGAAGGGTATTCAGGAAAACCTGGAGGAAGCGAAAAAAGCCTACAAAAAGCAGTTTGACAAAAAGCACTCCCAAGAGTGGGACCTGAAGGTGGGGGATACAGTTTTCCTGTCCACAAAAAACCTCCCCCTTCCCCAGCCCTGTCGCAAACTCGCACTGAAGTTCCTTGGCCCATTCAAAATAAAAAGGGTAATAAACAAAGTGACCGTGGAACTCGAACTGCCCAAATCTCTAAGTAAGATCCATCCTGTTTTTCATTGCAGCTTGCTTCGGAAAGACCCTGGTGCTACGTCCTTCCATCCCAGGGCCCCACCGCCCCCTCCGACGACAGTGAGGGGTCAGAGTCACCATGAGGTCCAGGACATTCTGGACTCCAGAGTCAAAAGGGGAAAACTGTATTATTTGATCAGGTGGAAACACTTCCCCCCGAGCTGTGACGAGTGGGTCGAATCTCAGAACGTAGCCGCTCCGCAACTGCTGAAAAAGTTTCACCTACTGTACCCGCACAAGCCCAAGGCTGGCCCCGTGGGAGGGGGCGCTTAGGGGGGGCAGTATGTCAGAACTTGTATCTTTACTGCTGGTTCCCTATAATGTGACCAATGCTGCAATGTATCTTTACTATGACTTAGAGCTGCTTTGTTACTGAACCAAACTGACTCCATGTTGTAACTCTTGCTTGACCCAAAGTGCTTGAATAGTAATTAACCTTGCCCCACTGGTATCCAAAATATTTGGGGTTGTAGAATGAGTTATGTTATGTCTCTGCACATTCTCACACTGGGACCCTTTGAAGCCGAGCAGCATGGCCTTCGGAGTAGGGAGGCATCCTCTCTACTGATAGTGATGGTGAGAAGACAGATGTGCCTGTAACGGTGTGAATTGCGGCTTTGTGAGATGTTTGTTTTACGTGTATAAAATTGTGCTGGTGCTGGCTCTCGCCATCACTGTTATCTTGCCTCTTCCAGTGCTTAGTTCTCTTCAATAAAATCCTAACTTTGTAACCAAGTATGGGATCCGTTTGAAGTTCTTAAGTTCTGACAAAGATAAAGGAGATTATGAGCCACTCTGAGTCTCTGATTCAGAGAGAAGGGCGGGGTATAAATCTGCAGTCGTCTTCTTTTCTGGGGGAACTGGGTTTGATTCCCCACTCCTCCACTTGCAGCTGCTGGAATGGCCTTGGGTCAGCCATAGCTCTGGCAGAGGTTGTCCTTGAAAGGGCAGCTGCTGTGAGAGCTCTCTCAGCCCCACCCACATCACAGGGTGTCTGTTGTGGGGGGAGAAGATAAAGGAGATTATGAGCCACTCTGAGTCTCTGATTCAGAGAGAAGGGCGGGGTATAAATCTGCAGTCGTCTTCTTTTCTGGGGGAACTGGGTTTGATTCCCCACTCCTCCACTTGCAGCTGCTGGAATGGCCTTGGGTCAGCCATAGCTCTGGCAGAGCTGTCCTTGAAAGGGCAGCTGCTGTGAGAGCTCTCTCAGCCCCACCCACCTCACAGGGTGTCTGTTGTGGGGGAGGAAGGGAAAGGAGATTGTGAGCCACTCTGAGTCTCTGATTCAGAGAGAAGGGCGGGGTATAAATCTGCAATTCTTCTTCTTCTTCTTCTTCAAGATCTGCCCTCCCACAACTGGTCTCTAAACAAATTCCTCCTACCAAATCAAGAGGCTTGCATGCAAATTGAAGAAGAGATCCAACTTTATTTTGAAAACAATTCGAGTTGTGAAGTCTCTAGAGACATAGTCTGGGATGCTATGAAGGCTGTAATATGTGGCAGGTGCATATCTTTGAACTCAACCCATAAAAAAAGAAAACATCAGTTGAGACAAAATACACTATAAACTGTTGGAATTTGAGAACAAAAACATAAGCAGACAGGTTCTAAAAGAGTCTATCAAAAACTCTTATTGGAAAGTAAAAAACTGGATCTGCTAAAATCCTCCCAAATTAAAAAAAAAAAACACCCTCCTTTATCTTAAACAAACCTATTGGCATAACCATCCATGTTCATTAAAACTTTTATCCTGGAAACAACGAAAGAAAATAGCTGAAAGACATATTCATCCTATCAGAGACCATTCTGGCAAAGTATACTCCTCTAACAAAAAAATTATTGAAACTTTCCAGCAATTCTATCAACATCTTTATACATCTGATACCCCCAATCCAGTGGCAATAAGTAACTTTTTAAAAACTAAAAATATAATTACTAAATTCTTTCCAGAGCATCAACAATTCTTGGACTCACTATAACTCCTCTTGAGGTTACCGAAGCTACTAAATCAGCCAAGTCTAACAAGACCCCTGGAAGGGACGGCCTACCCTCTGAATTCTACAAAAAAATGTGCCCCTCTCTTAACTCCTTACCTCACAGATGTTTGCAATGATATGGGCTTCAGACAAATGCCAGCATCTTGGTCACAGGCTAAAATCGTCCTCATCCCTAAGAAAGAAACAAATCCTCTTAATACCAAATTCTATAGACCTATCTCCTTATTAAACAATGATTACAAACTGTTTGCCTCAATATTAACTGCTAGGTTAAACTGTTTAATAGGTACTTATATTCACATCAACCAGTCCAGTTTTATTCCACAAAGAGATATTACTGACAATACTAGACAAACCCTAAATATTATCTAGTATTGCTCAGTTCAGCCATATGAATCCTGCATCTTAGCTTTGGACACAGAAAAAGCTTTTGACAGAGTGGAACCCTCTTTCTTACAGTCAGTAATACCCCATATGGGATTTTGGACTGAATTCCTAACAGCTATAAAAACATACTCAGACCCTTCAGCCACACGTCACATCAACGGACACGACACACTCAACTGTCACCTCACAAGAGGTCCCTGCCAGGTCTGCTTTTATTGACTCTGGTTGTAGAGTCATTGGCAAACCTAATAAGACACTCGACCCAAATTCCTGGTATTCCTATCCAATGAGAAACACTCAAAATCATCTTATTTACCGATGATATCGTGCTTTATTTGTCTGATCCAATACACTCTCTCTCAACACTCACGGGCTTGTTTTCAATCTTTAGCAACCTGCCAGGACTCAATGAAATCCCCCCAAGTCAGTCCTGAACGCTCTAAAGTTCTCTTCCCAATTGCAGCAACGCATTTCTACCACATACCCAAAAACTGGTCTCATTTGGGATTTAACATCCCCTTAAAGCTATCTGACCTACTTAAAGTTAATTGCAAAGCCATTTTCTCAAATTTGATTAAATCTTTAAAACAATGGGACAAACTAACTTTACCTTGGTTAGAATTAATTCAAGTGTTTAAATCTTTTGTCTTTCCCAAATTATTATATTTATTTTGTGCTCTCCCCATTGATATCCCCCCTATCCTACTAAAGAAATGGCAACAAGATCTCACTTTGTTTATTTGGAAATACAAAAAGGCTAGAATCAAACTTTCAACTGTTTGTAGGTCAAAATCTAAAGGGGGCGTGGCTTTTCCTGATATCACCTGTTATTACAAAGCCATGATATTGGCTCATATGATTAAATTGCTATACCACCAACCTACTTCCTTATGGGCAACTATAGAAGAAGCTCACTGCCCCCCCCCCCTTCAATGTTACGAACTATTGTGGCTCAGAAATCTGAACGTCCCTCCTGGCATTTAATAAACCCCTTCCTCAGAGCTCTACTAAAAACCTGATATATTGAGTGAACTCATTTAACACCAAATCCGTCTATTATTTCTTCCTTTCTGGGCCAAAGATGGTTTCCACCCGCTCAAATGCCTTGCTCTTTTTCAATTTGGAGAAGAGCTTTGATGGTCTTCCTATTCAATTTACTTTCTAAAAAAAAGGGAAAAAAGAACCTTTAATGAAAGACCAAATTTACAAGAAATGATCACATCCAACACCTTGGTTTGAATACTTCCAAATCCACCATCTTTTAAATGACACTATCATATGAGAAGCCATCTCTCACCCACCCACTGACTTTGACTCTTTGATTCTTCACTCTACTGACTCAAACAAAGGACTCATTTCCTGAATATATCAGATACTACGTACAAAACTAGACTCCTCCTTACCCTCTTACTCAATACAATGACATAAAGACTGCAACTTATACCAGAGAAATGGGATTGGATTGTAAAAGTTATGACATGGAGTGAAATGGACAAGTTAACAAGGACCTTAAGAGGCTATGATTTAGAAGTATTTAAGATGGAGTGGAAAAAGTTCAGAAGATACGTAGAAAAAGAGTGGAAAATAAAAGGACATTGGACAATTTTTGATAATGACTAAGTACAAGAGGGAGGAGGATATTAATTTTGGTTCTTATTAATTAAGGGTACCTTTAATATTAAGATTTTAAGTATATAACACCGGCGGGGGTAAAGTAACAGGGGGAGGGGTGGGTAGAAAGTAATATATGGGAAAGATTTAAAAAAAGTAATTATTAATGAAGTAAGAAATTGAAATTTATTACCATATGTTACTAATAAAAATGTTTGAAACCAAAGACTGCAACCTATCCTTTACCCAGGAACACTGGAATTGCATTTGGTCCTCTGAATCTTTACAAGCTAATATAATAAACATATGAGTACCGTATCTGCTTCAAGGTTTTAGTACTGACATTTAAAGCCTTGCGCAGCCTGGGACCGGCATACCTGTGGGACTGTCTCTCCCCATATGAGCCCCGAAGGTCATTGTGATCAGCTGGCCAACATCTTCTAACCATCCCTGGCCCAAGGGACGTCTGGCTTGCCTCAACCTGGTGGAATCAGCTCCCTCTAGAATTTCGGGCCCTGCTGGATCTGTTGCCATTTCGGATGGCCTTTAAGACAGAGCTGTTCTGCCAGGCCTATGGCTGAGGCAAGCAGATGTCCTTATCCTATTATGTCATCACACTGGCTGTTGCTTAACTCAGGCCAATTACAGTTGACTTAAATGATGTGTCCACTCCATTCCATGCCGCTCAAATTCAACTTCTGAATTAATGGCTTAACTAGCTTAAATTTTAATCTATTTTAATTGTTTGATTGCTGTATTATTTATTTCTTGATTGTTTTTACTGTTGATTGGATTGTTTTATTGTGTTGGAACCCATCCTGAGCCCATTATGGGAAAGGGTGGGCTATAAGTTAACAGAAATAAATAAATGCATAAATAATATCCCAACAAAATTTTAAACTAATGGCATGTTGGTATCACCACAACTTTCTCCCACTTGCAGGAGAAATTGTGATGTTAAAAGCTTCCTATATTCACTGCTGGTGGGAGTGTTTGGAAATCAAATGGTTTTGGAACCTCATTTTAGCACAGGTTACTAGCATTACCAACATTATTATTCCAGCAGAACCAGATGGGCAACCCAATCCTGACTTCCATGGTGGCTGGCTGTGGCATAAGTAAGGTGCCACTCATCAACTCCCCAAGGACTTTGACATGCTCCGGCATGGGGGGGGGGGGGAGAAGCGTGCGTCGCTGCATGTCAGGCTGTCGCCATGGCAACTCTGCTGGAGTGCGGACTCCCAGTGTGTGGGTGAGGCGGACGCAGCAGGAGGGGAGGGCCAGCCCAGGTACCCCTGATTGGCCAGTGCTGGCATAGGCGCCGTAGCAGATTTATTTATTTATTTATTTATTTAATGATTTTTATCCCGCCCTTCCCAACAAGTGGCTCAGAGCGGCTCACAGCACAAAGTTGACAGTCGGGGTCGGGAAGAGGTAGCCCTGGAGAGGCTGATTGCCTTTCCCATCCCACCCCCCGACAGAGAACTGAGCCAACCATGGACAGACGGTCAAAGGCCAAGGAGAGAAGCCCCACCAACATGTGGAGGGGACAGGAGTGAGGCTGGGCATGCGCGCACATGCGAGAGCAGTCTGGCTCACTGATGAGGTGGGGGCGAGGGGGGGAGGGAAGGGGAAGTGTGGAGCTGCAGGATTGGCCATTCCCATGGCTATACCCATCCACTGTCAGAGACTCGTGCCAATGGTAAGTAGGTGAGGAGAATCATGTGCCCTCCCTGCAAGCCATAAACAAACAGGGAAAACATAGTGCAGGAGTCTGCAATCAGAGAAACCAGGCAAAATGTGTGTGTTGAAACAAGTACACATGCCACCAAGTCCCACAGGGAAGCCCTCCCCGGCAGGGATGCAGATTCTCACCTGTGCACCCCCCACTACTTGCAGGGAACCCCTCCCCCAGTGGCAGCAGGACACAGAGTGCGAGGCACCAGACAGAGGCCCATGGCATTGTCTCCCCCCACCTCTCCCCTCTGCTGTGTGCCATGGAACAAGGCTCCCCTGTCCAGCCTCTCGCGGAGGTGGCTCATCGCAGGCCTGCCCTCTAAGACATTCCCTCAGGGAGCCCAGGGACAGAGTGGCAGAGGGGAGGGGGAGGGGCACAGGGAACGTGCAGGAAAGACAAAGCAGGGCTCAGCTCAGACTGTATTGTGCTGGGAATGAGTGCAGCTTGGGCAGTCTCGCTGGGGGTGGGGCTCCGCTCAGAGTGGCAGGCAGGAACAGCTGACCAAGTAGGGAGTGGGGTGTAGGAGCGCCACACGCGGAAGCCTCTGTGTCGAATTCCCACCTGCAAAACAGAAGCAGAGATCAAGAGCACCTGCAGGAAGGGCAGCTGGAGCAGGGGAAGCGTTTCAGCGGGGGTGGGGGACTCTCTTAAAGGGACAGGCTCTACCCCAGCTCCCCAGAGGCATTGGATCAGCTGCCAGACCCCCCCCCCCCGTGCCTTGCCAGGGCTGGGAACGAGGCAGAGGGCAGCCCAAGGAAGGGGACCGGCAGCTGCCCCTTGCTTGAGTCCACTGCCTGGTCCAAGTGCCGGAGACACTGTCACACCACCCGGCCTCAAGCGAGGGAGGATTTTGGGGGTTCATAGGCGCACTTACCCAGCCATGGGCAACCGTCCTCGTATACTGAGCCCCCGGAGGCCGGGTACCTGTGGAGACCTGGAAACGAGAGCGGTTAGCCCCAGGGGAGAGACCTTGCTCCCCTCCTTGCAAGTCACAGAGCTCACCCTATACTGTGCAGCGTCCACCCCCAAAGTGCTCCAGCATCAGGAGCTCCCCAGCAGAGTCCCATGCAGCATGCCCTGCCCTACCTCAAGAGTTGTGTGGGCCGGGACGGAAAGCTTTGTGGGGGGGGGCTGTGATTGGGTGCTGCAGAGGAAGTGTTAGGCCAAATGCCCTCAAAACGAGGTTGGGGAATTAGTTAGGTGGGCACCTGGCTCATTAGGAATCTTTTTACCAATTTATACCAGGCTCAACCATCCAGAGGGTAAATGCTCAATAAAAAAGACTCTAATAAAAACCAATTGTAATTTATTTAGAATAATAGTTCTTTCACACAAGATAAAAATACAATACAATCACACATTCACACAGGTCTAAGAAACACAGATAGATTGATAGGGGAACATATAAGGGTAAACAGACAGGGTAATATTTACCATCGTAGTCTTCGAGGAAGGTTCCAATGGCGACATAAGAGGACAGGGGAAATGGACCCAAAACTGTGGCCAGAATTGGGGATGGATCTAGACAGCGGAACCTGGGATACTGTTAGATGCACACATGAGTGGAGTTGGGTCAGAGGTTAAATAGGCTCCCTTAGGCCCCTTAGGGGATGGGAGGTGACGGGGAGGAGAGATGGGAGGCTCTGTGATGACCATGAAGGCTGGACATTAGCAGAGCCAATGGTGAGTCCTTTGGTGACATCCAATTGGGTGTCAGCTTTAACCAATGAACTTCACCTTAGTCCTGTGAACCTGGAAACTTCCAGGTTGCGACAGGGCCTGAGGCGGCTCCAAGGGTGTCAGTATGGAAATGGCTAGGTACTTGGGATTAAGTGGGCTTATCTGGGAAGGTGACAATAGGGAATCAAATATTGACCTAGGTATCACCCGGGTAAGACAAAAGACTTGGTTGATGGAGGAGAAGTTCTTCCTCTTTTCTCATCATCTTCTGGGCAGGAGTTATTGATTAGGGTATTGCCCGGCAATCAGGAACATTAGTTGAGCTGTTAATCCATTCATGGGGCAGATGGGTTGCTTGCGGGCTAAGGGTGACTCAGGGTGTGTACGTGAGCTCCTTACTATGAAGGAATGAAGTCCAGCCTGGCAGGAAGATGGCTACAAGTGGTGTTAGCGAGACACAGTGGATTCCATGCTCAACGCTTCAACACCGGTCGCCTGGAAAGCTCCGTGGCGGCGCAGCTTCTTCCCCACCATGGCTCACCCACGTAGTGACGGGGAAACGTCCGTGCACGTTGGCAAGCACTCTACACCGGTTTAGAATGCCTGCACACTTTGGCTGTTTACACACATGAGTCCCTTTTAGTCCCTGGATGGTTTTGCTCACACCCTCTGGCCAAAGGTGTGTGGGCTCACTTCTCCAGGCGCCCTGGCAACCATGCTGGTGACTATGATATTGGGGAAACAGGGGTCTTTTCCTCACAGAAGCTTGTCCCACCAAGGGCATGTGGGGATTGGTGTGCCATTTAGTCAGCTCCCAAAGGGGTTTTGAGGCTACACCTGGAGTGGCAGCGAACTGTTTTCGGGATCCAAGGGTCTCTATGGGATACGCCTGCATTCCTGCCATCAGAACTGTGCCTCTCACAAGGGGCATTTCCCAGCTGAAAGATCTTAGGGAGCCAATTAACGGTGACCATGCCCCTGGGCCCACCCGCTCATATGCCAGAGTAGCAACGTATGCCCCAGTTCTGCTGCTGGCTCAGTGTGGCACCACTCCACCAGAAGCCATGGGCAGGCGTAAACTGAGGAGCCCGGGGAATGGCACAAATCCCATTTGTGCCAGCGGGGAGGAAGTTAGAATGACGCAACTCGCATTTCTGCCAGCGAAGGAGTTAGTTTGCTCCCAAAGCACTTTCAGCCTCCCCCCCTTTTAGGATTGTGCTGTTAATCTTACTTAATCACTGGTCTAACCTCTCATTACCCACTCAAGATGAGAGCTAGTTTGGTGTAGTGTTTAAGTGTGTGGACTCTTATTTGAGGGAACTGGGTTTGATCCCCCACTCCTCCACTTGCAGCTGCTGGAATGCCCTTGGGTCAGCCATAGCTATCGCAGGAGGTGTCCTTGAAAGGGCAGCTGCTGTGAGTGCCCTCTCAGCTTCACCTACCTTACAGGGTGCCTGCTGTGTGGGGGGGAACGTAAAGGAGATTGTGACCACTCTGAAACTCTGAGGGTGGATGGGAGGGACAGTGGCTCAGTGGTAGAGCATCTGCTTGGGAAGCAGAAGGTCCCAGGTTCAATCCCTGGCATCTCCAAAAAAGGGTCCAGGAAAATAGGTGTGAAAAACCTCAGCTTGAGACCCTGGAGAGCCGCTGCCAGTCTGAGAAGACAATACTGACTGTGATGGACCAAGGGTCTGATTCAGTATAAGGCAGCTTCATATGTTCACACAGGAGATTTGCCCCGATCTAGCCCTGCCTCCCATTCATGGGCGGCCCGACGCCCCATGGTGCCCTAGATAGACTCGCTGCCTGGTGCCCCCCGTGCCTCCCCCTCCCCGCCGCAGCTCTGTGCCCCCCCCCACACCTCCCCACCACGCCTCTCCCCCTCCCTCCCTTCGGACCCTTCCCCCCCCCCCCCGGTGCCAATTTCAAAGCCAGAACCGGCTCTAGCGCTGCATTCCGGCCCTCTAAAGCCCCCCTCCCCGGAGGAACACTGGAATCGCGGCTGAGACCGCGCTGTGGGGCTGGGCTGCACTCACCATCTCTCAGGAAGAGAATCCTGAAAGGGTGACCCCTGCTGCCTCCTCTCCCATCCAGGAAGTAGGGAGGGGAGGAATCAGCGGCGGCAGGGGTCGCCCTTTCAGGATGCTATTCCAGACTGAGAGACAGTGAGTGCGCTCTGGCCCTACGGCGCAGTTTTAGCCATGATTCCAGTGTTCGGCCAGGGAGGGGGGCTTTAGAGAGCTGGAACGTGGGGCTAGAGCCGGTTCCAGTGTTGAAATTGGCACCGGGGTGTGTGTGGGAAGGGGTCCGAAGGGAGGGAGAAGAAGGAGGCATGGCGGGGAGGCACAGGGGTGGGGCGCGGAGATGTGGTGGGGAGGGGGGAGGCACAGAGCCGCGGGGGTGGGAGGCAAAGGGAGGGAAGGGAATGAAGGGGTGGGCGGTGGCGGTGGGGGGCTGGGGAGAAAGGCAAACTAGGTGCTTGCCTGGGGCACTGGGAGGGGGTTGGGAAGCTCAATTTTGGGCCCCCACCCTCCCGGCGCCCCAGGCAGCCGCCTAGTTTGCCTAGCAAGAGGGCCGACCCTGCTCACATTCAAATTAAAAGTGCAGGATCCCATCTGCCCTCCAAGCTGCACCCACTCTCACGCCGTCTCCAGACAGCTCCTATCTGCATGAAAAAGCTTCCTGGATTTTCTGGTATCATCCCCCTGAATTGGATGTAGGTCGCATAATTGCACCCACCTAAAGTCTTGGTGGCAGCATGTGCAAAAAGGACCTATGGATATTTGTGTATCATCCACTGAGCATGAGTCAGGGGTGTGATGCGGCAGCTAAAAAGGCCAATGTGATTTTGGGCTGTATCAACAGAAGTACAGTGTCCAGGTCATGTGAAATGATGATATCAGGCCTCACCTGCTGGCATCGAGGGTGCAGGAGATTCCACAGAGGCTGCCTGCCCCCACATCCTTTGGCTCAGGGTTTCCGGTCTCACTGGCTTCCTGAGTGAACCCTGCCCTTCCTGAGAGATCTTGACCCAGGCCCCCCACCGCTGAGCCCCCAGGCCTCAGAAGAAGGAAGCAACTTAGCTGGGAAGCCATGTGACCGCTAGGGACACCGCTAGGGACCCACCCAAGAGGAGCCCTTTCCCTTCTGAATTAGGACTTTGCTGCTGACCTTGTAGTCAGGCCTGTCCACTGCTCTGGCTGCCTGCCAGAAAGGTCAAGGGGTGCAGCCGCATGCTTTGTGGACGGAAAGCACTTGGGCTTGAGGGGCCTGGGGTCTCTGCTGGCAGCTGAGGAGGGCTGGGGAGAGATGCCCACTTTGGCCAGGGGAGGAGGAGCAGGAGGGGAGGGCTGGGGAGAGATGCCGCTTTTGACCAAGGGAGAAGGAGCAGCAGGGGAGGGCTGGGGAGAGATGCCCCCTTTGGCCAGGGGAGGAGGAGCAGCAGGGGAGGGCTGGGGAAAGATCTCCCCTTTGGCCAGGGGAGGAGGAGCAGAAGGGGAGGGCTGGGGAGAGATGCTCCCTTTGGCCAGGGGAGGAGGAGCAGCAGGCGGCTGGGGAGAGATGTCCCCTTTGGCCAGGGGAGGAGGAGCAGCAGGGGAGGGCTGGGGAGAGATGCCCCCTTTGGCCAGGGGAGGAGGAGCAGGAGGGGAGGGCTGGGGAGAGATGCCCCCTTTGGCCAGGGGAGGAGGAGCAGCAGGCGAGGGCTGGGGAGAGATTCCCCCTTTGGCCAGGGGAGGAGGAGCAGAAGGGGAGGGCTGGGGAGAGATTCCCCCTTTGGCCAGGGGAGGATGAGCAGCAGGCGAGGGCTGGGGAGAGATTCCCCCTTTGGCCAGGGGAGGAGGAGCAGAAGGGAGGGCTGGGGAGAGATTCCCCCTTTGGCCAGGGGAGGAGGAGCAGAAGGGGAGGGCTGGGGAGAGATGCCCCCTTTGGTCAGGCGAGGAGGATCAGCAGGCGGCTGGGCAGAGATGCCCCCTTTGGCCAGGGGAGGAAGAGCAGCAGGGGAGGACTGTGGAGAGATACCCCCTTTGGCCAGGGGAGGAGAAGCAGCAGGCGGCTGGGGAGAAATGTCCCCTTTCGCCAGGGGAGGAGGAGCAGCAGGGGAGGGCTGGGGAGAGATTCCCCCTTTGGCCAGGGGAGGAGGAGCAGCAGGCGAGGGGGGAAAGATCTCCCCTTTGGCCAGGGGAGAAGGAGCAGCATGGGAGGGCTGGGGAAAGATCTCCCCTTTGGCCAGGGGAGGAGGAGCAGCAGGGGAGGGCTGGGGAGAGATGCCCCCTTTGGCCAGGGGAGGAGGAGCGGCAGGCGGCTGGGCAGAGATGCCCCCTTTGGCCAGGGGAGGAAGAGCAGCAGGGGAGGACTGTGGAGAGATACCCCCTTTGGCCAGGGGAGGAGAAGCAGCAGGCGGCTGTGGAGAAATGTCCCCTTTCGCCAGGGGAGGAGGAGCAGCAGGGGAGGGCTGGGGAGAGATTCCCCCTTTGGCCAGGGGAGGAGGAGCAGCAGGCGAGGGGGGAAAGATCTCCCCTTTGGCCAGGGGAGAAGGAGCAGCATGGGAGGGCTGGGGAAAGATCTCCCCTTTGGCCAGGGGAGGAGGAGCAGCAGGGGAGGGCTGGGGAGAGATGCCCCCTTTGGCCAGGGGAGGAGGAGCGGCAGGCGGCTGGGGAGACGACCTCCCTCCACTGTAGTATCAGAGACCCACGCTTTGTCTGGGTTCTGGCTGAGGAGCCAGGAGGGACAGCAAAGGGGTCAGATGGGAAGAGGTCAACAGGCTGCTGTGAAGGGGCTGGGGAGGCACCATCCCACCTCTCTGCTTGTGTTGTGGTAGGTCTGGCCCCCCCCTCCAGCTTTGGTGGGAAGCTCTGAGTCACAAGCAAGGAGAATGAACCAGCCTTTCTGGCGAGCTACGTCTGGCTGAAGGCCCTGCCAGGGGTGGGGCTGGGGGGCAGAGGCCGACCCGACCTGCAGGAAGAGGGGGGATGGAGGAGGCTGCCCCACAAGAGAAAGGGAATGGGCTGCCTCACCCCATGGAGGCCACATTCTTGGGAGCTGAGCACGACTTCTTTGCTGGTGTCTCTTTGTCAGAGGCCTGGCCTGGGCGGGCTCGTGGCCTTGGCCTCTTCTGGGTGAAGTGAGGGTTGCTGTGTGTGTGTGGGGGTAGTGGTTTGAAGAGCTGCAAAGAGGGACTTCCTGCTGTTCCCACTGGAGGGGGTGGGGTGGGGACTGCTCTGCGTGGCCCGGTCCAGATGGACAAGAAGGGAAGGGCAAGCTGGCCCCGCCCTCTAGTGACCTTCCCTTCTCAAGAATGCGGGATTTCCTCTGCTGACAGACCTCCCAAAGAACCAGTTTGGTGTAGTGGTTAAGTGTGCGGACTCTTATCTGGGAGAACCGGGTTTGATTCACCACTCCTCCACTTGCACCTGCTGGAATGGCCTTGGGTCAGCCAGAGCTCTCTTATCTGGGAGAACCGGGTTTGATTCCCCACTCCTCCACTTGCACCTGCTGGAATGGTCTTGGGTCAGCCAGAGCTCTCTTATCTGGGAGAACCGGGTTTGATTCCCCACTCCTCCACTTGCACCTGCTGGAATGGCCTTGGGTCAGCCAGAGCTCTCTTATCTGGGAGAACCGGGTTTGATTCCCCACTCCTCCACTTGCACCTGCTGGAATGGCCTTGGGTCAGCCATAGCTCTCTATCTGGGAGAACCGGGTTTGATTCCCCACTCCTCCACTTGCAGCTGTTGGAATGGCCTTGGGTCAGCCATAGCTCTCTATCTGGGAGAACCGGGTTTGATTCCCCACTCCTCCACTTGCAGCTGTTGGAATGGCCTTGGGTCAGCCAGAGCTCTCTTATCTGGGAGAACCGGGTTTGATTCCCCACTCCTCCACTTGCACCTGCTGGAATGGTCTTGGGTCAGCCAGAGCTCTCTTATCTGGGAGAACCGGGTTTGATTCCCCACTCCTCCACTTGCACCTGCTGGAATGGCCTTGGGTCAGCCAGAACTCTCTTATCTGGGAGAACCGGGTTTGATTCCCCACTCCTCCACTTGCACCTGCTGGAATGGTCTTGGGTCAGCCATAGCTCTCTATCTGGGAGAATCGGGTTTGATTCCCCACTCCTCCACTTGCAGCTGTTGGAATGGCCTTGGGTGAGCCATAGCTCTCTATCTGGGAGAACCGGGTTTGATTCCCCACTCCTCCACTTGCACCTGCTGGAATGGCCTTGAGTCAGCCAGAGCTCTCTTATCCGGGAGAACTGGGTCCGATTCCCCCCTTCTCCACTTGCACCTGCTGGAATGGCCTTGGGTCAGCCAGAGCTCTCTTATCTGGGAGAACCGGGTTTGATTCCCCACTCCTCCACTTGCACCTGCTAGCATGGCCTTGGGTCAGCCATAGCTCTGGCAGAGGTTGTCCTTGAAAGGGCAGCTGCTGTGAAAGAGCAGCTGCTGTGTGTCCTTGAAAGGGCAGCTGCTGCCCTCTTAGCCCCACCCACCTCACAGGGTGTCTGTTGTGAGGGGGGGGGAAGGTAAAGGAGATTGTGAGCCGCTCTGAGACTCTTCGGAGTGGAGGTCGGGATATAAATCCAATATCTTCATCTACCTCACAGGGTGTCTGTTGTGGGGGAGGAAGGGAAAGGAGATTGTGAGCCGCTCTGAGACTCTTCGGAGTGGAGGGCGGGATATAAATCCAATATCTTCATCTACCTCACAGGGTGTCTGTTGTGGGGGAGGAAGGTAAAGGAGATTGTGAGCTGCTCTGAGACTCTTCGGGGTAGAGGGCGGGATATAAATCCAATATCTTCATCTACCTCACTGGGTGTCTGCTGTGGGGGAGGAAGGGAAAGGAGATTGTGAGCCGCTCTGAGACTCTGATGTTCGGAGTGGAGGGCGGGGATATAAATCCAATGTCTTCTTCTTCCAAGGGTAGCTCCTCGGGCCCCCCCTCCAGTGTGCTTCAACCGTCCTCCTCTTCGGTTCCAAAAGGGAACGACTCCGCTTCTTTCAGCCCTGGAAGGACCTGCCCTGCTCTGCTGTAGCCACCATAAATGCCCGTCCTGGGGCATCGCACTTCTTCCAGGGAATCCGGCCTCTGCGCCCACAAAGGGGGCCCTGCTGTGCCAAAGCGGAGGGCGCAGGCGGGAAGAGGGGCTGGAAGAGAGGGAGCCGGTGGCTTTGGCCCCCCTGCCGGGTCAGCGGCCCAAGTTCTGCCCAAACAGCCAGGCTGGACTCGGCAGAGGTCTGTGCCGATGGGGGGGAGGGCAGGAAGCAGCCGGGCACCCTCCACCAGCGCCGGCTACCGCTGCGCCAGGCCATCCCATCCCCAGCCTGCCCGAGAGTCCCCCCCCCGCCCCCCCCCAGCGCCTTGGGCTGCTGCCGCTGCCGCCACCGGCCCTCCGCTGGCCTGCCTGCCTGCCTGCCTTCCATCAGCACCGCGGAGAGCTCCTGGCACCGCGGCGAGGCCTTGGCAGGCAGCAGGCGGGGGTGGGGCTGTCCCGCCGCCGCAGAAGGGATCCGGCAAGCCAGAGGTGGGTGCGAGGCCGAGGAGACAAGCCTGACAAGCCCCCGCCCCACCCCCGGTCTCTCTGGGCGCGAGGGCTGCAAGAAATGCGGCGAGGGGCCCCTCCAGCCCCGACTGCGGCTCGTCTGCTCCGCGGAGGGTGCGGATTTCCCCGCCGCCAGAGGTGAAGCCAGCGGGCCGAACTCCTGTGCTAGGAGGGCCGCATTTGCCATAAAGGGACCTTGTCGGGCCAGGCCACGCGCGTCATAAAATGTGATATCAGGTCGCAGAGACATCGACTTTATAAAGGACACAGACAAACACAAAGATTTTTGTTTAAAAAAAAACCCTTTAAATAAAACATGCTTAAACCATTAGCTCTTGTTGGTATTAAACGTTGCTTTCTTTGTATCTCTCCCGTGCACAGCAGAACCACTGAGCCAAGCCACTCTTCCTTCTATTGGCTGAGGCTCCTCCGCCTCCTGAGGCCCTGGGAAGGAGCCTCAGCCAATGGAGAAAATAGAGGTTTTGCTTTGTAGCTCCTGTGCGATTGAGCAAGCTTGGTAAAGCAAACTGTGCTGCAGAAGGCAGCGAGGGGTAAACAGTTTCCTTGGGGCTCTTATGCGCCTCTTGATTACTTAGGCATCTGGGGGCCTTCCTCTTTCTTTGTTCTCGAGAGCACGAGATCTTTGGCCATCTCAGGGGGGTTCGTTCAGGGGGGAGTGGGTTGGTCTGTCTATGCTCTGTTGTTTGAAATCCGTGCTCTATCCTTCGCTCTCTTAGTAAAGTCTTTGGTGTACATCAAAACAAACACGTGGGCGGGGCGGGGGGGCTCCCAATCGCTTCGAAGACCAGCAGGAATGGATCGAAGGCTGGGCGCCCTTCCTTCCTTCCTTCCTTCCTTCCTTCCTTCCTTCCTTCCTTCCTTCCTTCCTTCCTTCCTTCCTTCCTTCCTTCCTTCCTTCCTTCCTTCCTTCCTTCCTTCCTTCCTTCCTTCCTTCCTTCCTTCCTTCCTTCCTCCCTCCCTCCCTCCCTCCCTCCCTCCCTCCCTTCCTTCCTTCCTTCCTTCCTTCCTTCCTTCCTTCCTCGCTCTCCCCGCTTCTTCACCTTGCGCCCACGGACCCCTTCCCTTCCTCTGACTGGATGTGTGTGTGGGGTGGGGGGCGGCCGCTTTCCCGAGGCCTGTGGCGAGGATGCTGCTCAGAGACAGAGGGGAGCGCCGCACTCCCTGCTCTCCTTTCCCGAAGTCAGTCGAAGGCGAAATTGAACCCGAGTGGGTGTGGGGGGGGAGGGGAGGGGGGAGAAGACGCGGAGGCTGGTGGGGTGGCGGGACTCGCCCTCCCTCCCTGGCTGCTCCAGCGCCTTCCTGCAAGAGCGTCTCCCCTTGGTGGCGGCCGCGGGGCTCTGGGTTTAGCGCTCAGGGAGGCGGCGATGAGTCAGAGGGGGCGACGCGAGCCGCGGGAGCCGCCGGTTGGTTTTTGTGGGGGGTGGGGTGGAGTGGGGGGGCGGCGGGGCGCGCGCGGAGAAGTGTGAATGCCAGCGCAGCAGGGTTGGGCGGGCGGCACACGGAGAGCCCTGCGGCAGAGCACTGGACTTTCTCCACCGCCCACCCCCACCCCCTACTCCCAACTTACTGCGGGTATTGGGGGGGGGGAGGGGTATGAGTCACTCTTCGGGAGGTGGGCGCAGGAGGGGCGGGGGGGCCTCCTTTCTCTGTGGCTGCGGGCGCTGCCTGCCTGTCCTGGAGCCCCCGGCTGGGTGCCGGCAGGGAGGCCGGGAAGGGAGGAGCGGGGCGGGGGGCCAGCCCTCCCTGGACTGACTCCCAGCCCCCCCCTCACTGCAGCCGCTCCCCCCCCCCTTTCCCTCCCGGCTCGGGTGACGCAGGAAGCGGTTGCCGAGAATGAGTCACGCCGCTCGGAGGGCTCAGTGAAGGGGGGGGGGGGGGCTGCTAAATATAGTGCGGGGGGGAGGAGCGTCCCGTCTGAGGAGGGGCCGGCCGGATGGGGCAGTTTAGTTCCGGGCCCTGGAGGGGGGGATGGATCTCGCCCCTCCACGCAGAGTTTGAACGACGGTCGCGAACGGGGGTGGGTGGGGGGGGCTGGAGGCTTCCATGGGCTATGGGCTCTCTTGGGAAATGTAGCCCCTCGCGGCTGCCCCTCCAGCCGGCCAGAGGAGGACAAGAGACCCTGCCCCGCCTCTCCCCCCCCCCGCCGCTGCGGGCTCTGCAGCCGGGTCAGGCCAGGCCAGGGGGCGGCGAAGGGTCCGGCGGGGGCAGCGGAGCGGGTGGAGCTTCCGAGGAAGGCGGGCGAGATCGTCTGAAAGGCGGAGGCCCTCTGGGAGTCTGGGGGAGGGCAGCGATGGGCGGGGGTCTCCATGCCTCAGGCCGGCAGCCCGGGACAGGATTCTGGGAAGCGGCGCCCGGAGCTTCTTGGGCTCCCTTGCAGGGTTCCTGTGGTGGGGCAAAGCAACGAGGTCTGGGGCCGGGAAGCAGCTGGGGAGCCTGCGTTTGTGTGCTTTTGTGACAGTTGATGATTGTGAGATGTTTAACACAGTTGTTTTGCAGAGGTACCACACCATAAATGGATATCACTGTGAAGTGAAACCAGCACTTTCCAAGCAAGGAAAGCAGGCTGCCACTGGCCAGCAGACTCTGCAGAGCTTCGGCAAGGAGAGGGCTTACTGTGTCTGCTCTTGATCTGCTGTTTATTGCTGTAATGTTTGTGTCCATCGCTTCGTATCTGAAGGAGGTGTAATCAAGAAGATGTGATTGCAGGACCCGGGGTATGTAGACCGCATCGATGGGGATCTAGATTGCCAGACCCCATGATTTGGTCGGGGTGGGGTGGGGTGTCATGATCCTGGGCCTAGTGAGGCCTGCAGGCCCCAGGAAGCCTGCTTAGGAGTACTGGGAAGAGCCTACATTTCCCAGGATCCCCTCTGATTGGGTAGCAGGGGTTTTGGAGGGAAACAGGACCAGAGAGAGGTGGGGCCTGGGAAGAGAATATATAAAGGCCAAGTCCAGGAAGTGGGAGACAGAGCTGAGAAAGAGCTGCTGCCAGGGAGAGGCCCTTGCCCTGTAAGGTAGGGTGAGTGGGCGCAATTTGGTTGTTTTTCCCTTCACCCCTTTTACTGTTTTATGCACCTTGTTGTTGATATTGCACTTACTTTAAAATAAACCTTTTTGTTGCTGTTCACTCTGCCTGGTCCTCACGCCTATTACTTGGCCTAAGCAAAGGGAGGCCTGAGGGCTTGGGAGGGGACTCTGGGTCTTCTCAAGGGAGACTCTTAACCCAGAGTGGTGGCAGTAAGTGGCAGGGCAGCTCCAGCAGAGAAAAAGTCCCATGAGCGGGTGGAAACTATGGATCTGTTTGGCTCACTGGCCAGGGCCTGGCCGCTGAGTGAGCTGCAGCGAAGGAGCAGTGGGAAAATGGAGAATTGTTGATTGGGTGGGCCTAGTTTCATTCCAAGGCGGAGGGAGGCTCAGAGGTGGCAGGGCAGGGGAGAGAGAGAGAGGTCTGGTGAGCCCAAGGTGGGGTTCTGCCCAAGGCAGTTGTGAAATCTTGCAGACTCCTTGCAGGCCATTTAGGAGGTGTTGTTCCCTCTTTCCGGGGACTTCCTTTGGGTCCAGCCACTTTGTGTTATATCCTTAGTCTGTTTTGGACTCTGGGAGGGTCGTGCAGAGTGAGTCCTGAGGCATCACACCTAAAACGGCCCTCCCCCCAGACTCCCAGTGTGGATGTGTGGTTTGTTGTATAATTATTTCATTACATATTGCAATGTGATAATAGAAATAAAGTGCACAATTATATCATACTGAAATCATTGCCGCTGCCCCCCCCCCCATCCGTGGAAAAATTGTCTTCCACAAAAATGGTCCCTGGTGCCAAAAGGTTTGGGGGGCGCTGCTCTAGATGAGAGCCCTTCAAGGACTTGGAGATGGTGATCCTGCCGCTTCTCAGTCTCTCCAGGGGAAACATATCCAGCTCCCTCAGCCTTTCCCGCAGTCTCTAGACCCCGCCCTGTGTTTGTTGCCAGCTTGTCTAGATCCTTCTTAAATTGTGGTGCCCAAAACTGAACACAGTACTCCAGGTGAGGTCTAACCAGAGCAGAGCAGAGCGACACCATCACTTCCCTTGATCTGGACACTAGACTTCTGTTGATACAGCCCAACATTGCATTTGCCTTTTGTAGCTACCGCGTCACACTGTAAACTTTATTTCTTTTGACAAGCAATAGTCTTGTCTCCTTTATGCAAACCCCTCGCCTTTAACTTTAAAGGAATATCCCAACGCAACCCAACACAGCGCCCCTTGGAAACTGCACCAGAAAGGTCCGGATCACTTCCTGTTGAACCGCCGCCTTCATGGAGGTCAAACAAAGGGGAAAGCCAATGAGACGCCCCCCCCCCCATGTGGTGACCGCTCAGAGCGTCAGGCTAGGAGATCCGCCTTGAACAGCAGGCGCTGCTGGGCCGGGACCTCCCTGCGGAGACAGGCGGGGAACAGGGGAAGCGAGCTGGGGTGGGGAGGAAAGACTCCCTCCTGCTCAGCTGCCCAGCCAGAGCCACGCTCACAGCTCTCCGCAGCTAAGCAGGGCCGGCCAGGCCGGGAGACTCACCCCCCCCTCCTCAGTCCACGCAGTGGGTGTGGCAAACCGCCTCTGCACATCTGTCTCTTGCCGTGGAAGGAAGCCCTCCTCCGGCTCGCCAGGAGCTGGCTGTACTTGGCGGCATTTTGCACCTGCACATGACACAGCTGCTCCCGGCCACTGCCTTCTCGGGGAATGCTGAAGCGGCGGCGGCGGCGGCGGCGAGAGCCTTTGGGCCTGCCTCCTCACAGGTGGCTTCTTCATGGCGCGTCTGATCGGCCGCCCTTCAACAGAGGATGCTGGACGTGATGATGGAGCCCGCTGGGCCTAAGCCTCATCCTGGCACTGCTGGGCAGGGGAGGGGAGGGGAGGGGGCCCAGCCCAGCAGCCTCTTCCTCCTCCCCCCCCCGCCAGGAAAGCTGCAACGCCAGCCAGGGCGAGAGGGGAGGAAGGGCTGCTGGATTCTGACTCCCCGGAGAGGCCTCAGCGCTGCCCCCTGGTGGGCAGGATCGCTCGCTGCGCGCGGCTCCCAGCTGGGAGGAGATCAGGAGCCATGCGCCGTGCCCCCCCACCCCACCCCGGGCTGGGCGCTTCGGCCGGGGGTGCCTTGGGGGGGGGGGCGGAAGGGTCTGGCTTGGAACTGGAGCCCTCCTAAGCTTCCTTCCTTCCTGCAAACGCCGCAAAGGCAAATGAAGCCATCCTGGCTGTAGATTCCGTAGGATCCACCGAATGTTCTTGACTCCGGAGGGAAAAGACTTTAAAATCCCCTTGTGGATACTCCCTGGGAGGGAGGGAGGGAGGGAGGGGAACCAGAGCAGAAAGCCGCCCCGTGCGTGTGTCGCGCCTGCCTTCCCAGCCCCCCCCCATCTGTGACAACAAGGGAAGCGAGGGAAGGAAACGGGGGGAGCCCCCCCTATCCAAGGCGGCACACGACGGAGGGTGTATGGCGAGGGGGGCACGCAAGCAATGGGCCGGAGGATGACGGAGAGTCCAGCGTTCCCAGGGTCTCCCCAGCTCCGCCACGTATGCAGAGGCGCCATCCTCACAAGATGCCCTGAGGGGGCTCCCTCCCCTGGCTGGTCACTTCCTGGCCTCCGGCGAAATGGGGGCTTCCTTCATGCCCCCAGAGAAGGGCCCGGGCGCTGAAGAGGAGGACATGGGGCAAAGGGCAGGCTTCCTCGACTGGCTTTGGAGGGCGCTCTCTGCCGCCGCCCTCTTTGGCCCAGCAATTCCTTGGCATTCAGCCCGGGAGGCTGGCCCCTCTCCGGTCACCCCCAGAGCACTTGCTGCGCCCACCCGCGCTGTGCTTCCGGCAGTGCCGCCCTGGCCCAGGAGAGGGCCGCGGGTTTCCCTCCACAGACTCACCGCCCCCGAGCCAGAAGCAGAAATCCCAGAGCCACTGCAGGCCCCCTCCCTCCCTCCCTCCCTCGCTGCACTTGGGCGGCTGCAGTCCCTGGAGACTCCCCGGCTCTTCCGAAATGTTGCTTAGGGCCTGAAGCCTCTCCGAAGGCCCCTCTGGACCCTGAATGACGCCGTCGCCCCGGTTCCCCAGAGAGAAGGGAGGGGCGGGAATGGCGGAGAGTTCGCCTTCAGCAGGAGCGCCCCGGGGAGAGGAAGGGGGCGGGCGGGAGGGCGCCCTCCTGCAGCTGCAGAGGACAGGCTCACATGGCCAGCAGCTGCACCCGATTGGCCAGGCCGCCTGGCTAGCAACACATCTGACCGGGTCAACTAGCCTCAGGCCAGAGGGTGGCGAGGGGGCAGACTGGCTTCTGGGTGGACAACCCCCCCCCCCCCTCGGAAGGGCCGGAGACTCTGTCCCTGGGTCCCCGCCGGGCAGGGGAGGGGTGGCTAAAGAGATTTTGCCTTTCGAGGATTTGGACTTCATGTTCAGGAGTCGAGGAGGAGATGATTGCATTTATATCCCGCCTTTCACTCGGCGCTCAGAGCGGTTTATAGCCTCCTCTCCTCCCCTCCCCCTGCGAGGGAGGTGGGGCTGAGAGATCAGAACAGTCGTTCAAGAACTGTGGCTGACCCAGGCGCATGTGGGGAAGGAGCGGGGGATCCAGACCAGAGTCCCCGCACAGTTAATCCCTCCACCCCACTGAGCACAGGCGAAAGAGGCCGGGCCTGTCCGTTTAGGGGAGGAGGCCAGCAAGGGAGGTGCCAATAATGCGGGGGGGGGAGGGGGAGTGGGTAGAAAGACTCACCCTGAGCCTCGCGCTGGACGCTCAACTAGACACAACCCGGGCCTGAAGACCTGGGGGGTGGGGGAGGGAGGGAGAGGGCCCTCCTCTCTGGAGCGGGGTGGCCGATGAAGACCCCCGCCCGCCGCTCTGCAGTCAAGCCCTTGGCCCCCGATTCCGGACCGCTGACGGGCTGCACTCGCCACCTTCAGTCACTGTCCCAGAACCATAGAGATGGAAGGGCCCTCCAGGGTCATCTAGTCCAGCCCGTAGTCTCGTAAGGCGGAGATGCGACCATCGCCCTCGAAGGGCTGGGCCCAGGGGCTGTGGCCTCCCGGCTCCCCTCCCCGCGGCAGCAGGTGGAAGTGGGACAGCGGGAGGCCAGGGGGCTACAAGAAGACAGGGCTGCTTTCCAGACGGACCAAGGTTCTGCGCGGTGCTTCGGGTTTCTCCTGTGGTGGCCGTGGGCCACAGCTGCCATCTCGCTGCCGAGCCGGTGCGTTTCTTTTACAATCGATTTGCTCCTTTGGATGGGGCAGTTTCGCAGTAGCTCCCGGTGCCTCTGGCGCCCGAGCGACCTCTAGTGGGCCATCCAAATCAGCATCCAACACCGCGCTGCTTCGAAGGCCGCCCCGTCGCCGGTGGCTTCAGGCCGGAACCCGCCCTGGTCCCCCTCCCGGCCTTCGCTAAAGAAGAAGGGTCACTTCTGCCCGCTGAATGTTTCCACAGAACTCCAAAACGCGAGAGTTTCCGGTCCTTGGACTCTATTGCGCTAGGACAGGCTGCGGTTCCTCTCCCCGGATTTCGTCTGGGCAGACCTGGCTGTTCACAGCTCCAGCGAGGCGACCCCTTCGGGCGGCTCCCGAGAGGGAATGGTGGCCCCTCCCATCGGGGAATACGTCCAGCACAGCTGGGGGGAGGGAGAGCTCTCCCTAACGGGGTGTGTGGGGTGGGGTGGGGGGCTTAAGAGCTGCAGTTCTTTGCGCTTTTATTGAACAACGCGGGCCCCCGACAGCCAAAGAGTTTGGGAGGCCCCTTGCAAGAGGGGCAGCAGAGGCCCCATGGGGCCAGCGGGTGAAAAGGAAGGAAGGAAGGGCGCCCCATTGGACCAGCCAGCAGCCGCGGGGGCTTCTGTTCCTGTTTTCAGGAGCGGCCCTGCAATTCCACCCCCCGCCTGACCTGGAGCTGCGCAGAGACCCGCACAGGCGGCCCCTCTCCCCACCGGCCCCCATTCCCTCCTCCAGGAGAAAGGGGGACCCACCGGGGCTGCGGAAGCCTCCCCCAGCCGCTCTTAGCCGCGCCCCCTTCGGGGGGACCCAGATCAGAGGGGCTCCGGGGCACCACTTCTTGGCTCTTGGGGAGGGGGGGGGGTCACCTGCCGCCTGCCCCATGGACGCCCGGAAGAGAAGGCGAGGCCACGGCCCCCTGCCCCCGCGGAGGAGTTTGTGCTCCCCTCGGCCGGCTGCAAGACCCCCTCGCAGAGCCCCAGGCCCGCCCACTGGTGGGGAGAGGATGGGGGCTTTATGTCGCCCCACCGGGTGGCCGATGCAGGTTTGGAAGCCTAGGGGGCGGGGCTCACTGCACCCCTTTCCACATTCTCGGGCCTCTTCCGTGGCATCGCGCCCGAGAGTCAGGGGACCTGCCTGCCCTCCTCTTCTGGCGATGCGCTAGGGAAGTGCGTGCTCTGCACCGGAGCAATGTCAAGGTGCCACCGCGGAGTGGGATCTGGCACGGGCTTTGGCTTCCCCCGGAACTCTTCTTGGGGGGGGGGGGGGACGACGCAGAACACAGTCCTGCCTGGGCAATGGCGGCTCCCAAGGAGGCCGAGGGCCGGCCGGCAGTTCTGTGGGCGCCGCACCCTGAGGTGGGTTTTGGAAACGTGCCCCGGGAAGAGCGGCTCAGCTTTGGAGGGGGTCTGGCACTAGGGCAGCTGCCGCGGTTCCCAGGAGAGGAGTTTGCCTGCCTCCCTCCCCCCCCCGCCCCCGCCTGCTGCTCTGGTCTCCCCGCGAGCGCCGCCCTGGGCGGAAAGGAAAGGCCGAGGCTGCTCGAGAGACACGGCCAAGCTTTATTGAGTTCGGTATTTATTGCCAGGGCGAGGAGGGGGTCGCTGCGTCCCAGGATGAGGGGGACAAGAGAAGCACAGAGAAGCGAAGGGGGCCCTCTCTGCTCCCTGCCCGGGGGGGGGAGCTGCCCTGGAGGCCGGGGAGGTTTCAAGGAGTGGGCTGCTGCGGGAGGGGGGATATTTCATAAGCCCCCCCCCATATGTGCTCGGACTTCCTGGGAGCCCGCTGGACCTCTGGTTTGCACCCCCCCCCAAAGCCTCCTTCCCACCCCGCCCAGCTCACTAGGGGGAGGGGAGGGGGCGGGGTGGGGCCTCATTCACAAGCACCCCTCCAGCCATTTGCACGACTCGAGTATTGCCCCTTAGTAGGTCTGAAAGCTGGAGAGGCGGAGGGGAGGGGGCGGCTGCGCAGCATCCATCCCTTCGGCTGTGCCCGGGCAGAGGTTGCCCTGACCTTGGGGCCAGTCTGTCAGTCATCACATCCCTCAGCCCCATCGCCACGTCAACCGTTGCTAGGTTCCGCCCCGTGCGTCAGCCTGGTTGCCCGGCTCCTTAGGCGGCGGCGGCAGCGGCGGGAGGGGCTCTCCCCTAATGCCCGCTCTTGTGAAGCCCCCCCGCCGCCGCCGCAGGGGGCGCTTAGTCCCTCCTGCACCCCCCTCTTCAAGACCTTTGGGCAGCATCTCCACCTAAGGTGCGCCTTGTCCAAAGCCTGGCGCAGAGCAGAGTTTCAGAACGCAGAGCCCCCGCCCCCACCCCAGAAGACCTGCTTCCTTCCCTCCCTCTCTCCGGGCTGGGTCAGAGCTTGGAAGGCGGCCAGCCAGGACAGAGGGATGAGAGGAAGCGGGATCGCCTGATCAAAGAGCCTCCTGCTGCCGGTGCGATCCTAGCCCCACCCCCCCTTCTCGGTCCACCGACTTCCAAGGCCAAAGGAGGGTGGAGCTCTGCTCAGCACCCCGCCCCCCCCCCGCAGGGGGCAACGCTGGACGGAGGCGCCCATGGCAGGCTGATGCCCCCGAAGTGGAGCCCGCCCTTCAGCCGCGAAAGTGCGCTCCGCCTGGGGAGGCCCGAGGAGGAGGAGGGCGAGGGGCAGAGGGGGCTCTAGAGAGACTGGCCAGCAGCGCTGCTGCTGCTGCTTCGCATTTCGACAGCATTGTCCTGCCGCCCTCCGACTGTCCTCCGGACTCCCCCGGGCTCTGGCTCTGGCGGCGGCAGCAGCAGCAAGGGGTGGGAGGAGCGCGGTCTCTTCTTCTCCCCCGGGCAGGACGAGCGGGGCGGCGGGAGGGGAGCCAAGTATTTCCAGGATAAGAAGCCGTGAAGAGGCTCACAAAGTGCTTGCAATGCAGGGGGGAGGGCGGGGCGGGGCAGGGGGGCGGGGAGCCTTTCCACCGGCCCCTCCCCCACTCCTGCCCCGCCTAGACGTCAGACTCCAGGAGGTACTGCTCCGTGTAGTCCTTGGCCAGCTCCAGCCCCAGCGCCCCCTGGCAGAACTGGGCCATGTCCAGCCACAGCGCCGGCGGCAGGAAGAGCTGGCACATGACGTCCCCCTGGAGGGCGGGCAGCTGCAGGCGGAGGTGGTGGAGCAGCTGGCTCTTGACGTGGGCCAGGCCCTGCCCGAAGACGTCGATGTTGAGATAGAACCAGTCCTTGCCCAGGGGGATGGCGAAGGGGCGGGTGCTGAGGGTGGCCACGGCGGGGCGGGACTTCTGGTCCACCACCCAGCAGAGCTCCTTCTGCTGCAGGAGGCCCAGGTTGCTGGGGATGGCCTTGAAGGGCTGCCAGTCCTGGATGATGGTCTGGTTGGGCAGGACTTCGCTGCGGAACGAATCGCGCAGGATGATCTCGGCCACCTCGCCAGCCGCCAGCAGCTCGGAGGGCTCTGGGCAGAAGCCGCCCTCCTCCAGGGCTAGCAGGGTGACGTCCAGCCGGGACAGGAGGTCTTGGGCATTGAAGCGCACCAGCAGAATCCCCTAAGTGGGCGGGAGAGACAGGCCGCCATTGGGTCACCCGCACAAGGGTCACACCCTCCAAGCTCTCTGCTGATCTCCTGCCCTCCTCCAGCTCAGCGGAAGGGCAGCCTTCCCCCCAGCTCAGGAGAAGCGGGAGGTCCACACGGGGGGAGGGGGGGCACAGGACTGGTAACCCCTATAGAATCTGCATCGCCTCCGCCCGATCTCCTCTAACCTTCCCCTTTCAGGGAATTGGTGCACTGGCTCTGGGTCCCCTTTGCTGGCTACAGGCCTGGCACGGATGGAGCAGCCAATGCGATGGTGTCGCTAGTCTCACCCCCTGGTCATCTGCGAAGCTCCCTGGACAATCTTGGGCAGGCAGCCTTTCTCTCATCCTAACCTGTTGGGAGCCCTGTTCCCTCTAAGCAGAGTTCGCGTGAGCAAGCCCACGCATTTTTTGCCTCCAGCTCACACATTTTTCTCTTATCTCAGGAAGGAGGACCCCAGAGCATAATAATTTATGCAGTAGCTCAACTTTAATGCCAGTAGCTCACAAAGTGAACTAGGAGGTTGTCATGGGCACCGGGAGGGGTGGAGCCCAATTTGGTGCCCCCTACTCATGGCACCCTAGGCAACCACCTAGTTTGCCTAGGGGATGAGTTGGCCCTGCTCACAATTTTAATGCCTGGGAACGTGTGGTGAAGCACCACTCTCCCAGGCTCCATAAGGGCCACTCGCCCACCGCTCAACTGATCGTAAAACTGCACAGAGGCCGGGGCCTCAGGCATGCTCGCAATCAGTGCGGGGGCAGCAGCGGTGGCGGGAAGGATGAGCGAGCCACTGGACAAGCTAGCTGCTGCTGCTGCCTCCTCCCCACTTCCTTCCTGGATCACTCGTCCAGCAGCTCACTCGTCCTTCCCGCCACTGCTGCCCCTGCACTGATCGTGAGTGCCCCTGAGGGCCAGCATAGGAGCCCCCCTCCGTGAAAAGATCTTCAGAGACAAAAGGTTCCAGCTCAGACCCGCCCCCTCCAGCAGAGCTTGCGAGGAGGTTTGTCTGCAGCTGGGAGCACAATGGTCCCTGACTGGCAGGGCTGGGTGGGCAAGAGGTCTGCCCGAGGCCCAGAGAAGGCAGCAGAGGTGGACACAGCAAGCCCTGCTTCTTCTTCTGCAGTGGACCAGGTCCCCAGGTGACACCAGCCCTGCTCTGATAGGCTCTCCCAATCCCAAGGCCACAGGGCTCCAGGTGCCCCACCTGACTTCCTCTTTTCACCTGCTTCCTCTTCCAGGTGCCCCACTTGACTTCCTCTTCTCACCTGCTTCCTCTTCCTCTTCTAGGTGCCCCACCTGACTTCCTCTTCTCACCTGCTTCCTGCTCAGGTGCTTCGCTGCCCCTCTCATTCTCTCACTCCCAGCCAAACCACAGGAATCCTTTGGGGGGGCAGTGGAATGGGGGAAGGGAAAAGCTGCTGGTGTCCCTCTCAGCTCCTTGGAGGAGGAAGTGGGCAAGAGACTCCCCCCCGCCTGCCTGCCCCACAGCCTGCCCTCCTGCTCCAGGACAGTGTGGGTGTTCTGGCTGGGCTCTTGGAGAAGGGGTCTCTTTCCTCACCCCACCTCCTGACCCAGAACTGTAGCCCATTGGAGTGGGGAGGCATCACAGGAGAGAGCCACAGCGTATTGCTGGAGCTCTCTGTCTGGGGCAGGGATGCTCTGAATTCTTGGTGCGGGGGGGGGGGGACAGTGGGAGGGCTTCTAGTGTCCTAGCCCCACTGGTGGACCTCTTGATGGCACCTGGGTTTTTGTGGTTTTTTTGCCACTGTGTAACAAAGCGTCGGACCGGATGGGCCATTGGCCTGATCCAACATGGCTTCTCATGTCTGGGGAAGTGATGCTGTGTATTCTTTGTGGTTGGGGAGGCACAATGGGAGGGCTTCTAGTGTCTTGGCCCCACTGATGAACCTCCTGATGGCACCTGGGGTTTTTTGGCCACTGTGTGACACAGAGTGTTGGACTGGAGGGGCCACTGGCCTGACCCAACATGGCTTCTCTTCTGTTCTTATGTGACACAGAGTGATGGACTGGAGGGGCCACTGGCCTGATCCAACATGGCTTCTCTTATGTCTGGGGCAAGTGATGCTCTGTATTCTTGGTGCTGGGGCGGGACAACAGTGGGAGGGCTTCTAGTGTCCTGGCCCCACTGAAGGACCTCCTGATGGCACCTGGATTTTTTGGCCACTGTGTGCCACAGAGTGTTGGACTGGATGGGCCACTGGCCTGACCCAACATGGCTTCTCTTATGTTCTTCTGATGAGCCAGGTTGCCCAGCAGAACTCCCCTCTGCTGCCCAGGTGCCAGTGAGGAAGATATCCTTCTAGACCCCCCTTTGGAAAGCCATGAGTGCGTGGGGGGGGGCGGAACAAGAGGCACAATTTCTCAAAAGTTTGAAGTCTTCTCAAAAGTCTTGCAGATTTCTATGGCATAGAGGACCCCCCCCCAGCACGTTTTAATGAGCATTTACCTAAATATCAAAGATTTTAGGTTTTCACAGCTGGTAACATCATTAGGGTTTGTAGAATCTTTTGGGATCAAGTGCCGTGTTCTACTGGAGAAAGTCTGGAAGGAAAACTTTCTCCAGTAGAACACGGCACTTGATCCCGAAAGATTCTACAAACCCTACCTAAATATCCACTAGAGTTTCTGGAAGTTTGGGAAGCCATAATTGTTCTCTGTTCCCCACCCTGAATATAAAAGGGGGCTCATCTGAAACAGCCTCCCACCTCCATGCCTGAAGGCTGAAGCTGCCCCGACAGAGCGAAGTCCAGCAGAGAGCTGCAGCGGAGCGTGGACCGAGAGTGTCTGGGCACTGAGTCCTTCCAGAGCGTTCAGCAGGAGTGGCCATGTCTGGGTCCTCTCCAAGACCTACTCAAAATGCCATCTGCCAAGTGGTGGCCCCTTCCTTCTCTCAGGCCACAGGCCCTCTCAAGCAGTTGTGGGCTATCCGGGAAGCGCCTTGTTTGCTTCTTCCTGCCACCCCCCCCCCCGGTCACTTACCTGCTTGGCAATGACCCGGTACTTCTTGAAGTCCTTGGGGCCCAGTTTGTCGTCCCTTGTCAGGCGTGACACCTTGACCCCTGGGTGCTTCTCCTTCACCATCTCCAGGCAGAAGCGCTGCAGGATGCCAGCCACGCCCTTGCCCCGTTCCCAGGGGGCCACACGCAGCCCCTCCACCAGAACCGTCTCGCCAGCATCTACGATGTAGACAGACTGGAGCCCGATCTGGTGTGGGAGGGGGGAGAGCAGACAACAGCCGGTTAGGGTGCAGGCAGGAGCTCTGCGCTGTCTTGAGCAGGTCTGTCATGGGAAGGAAAACTGGTGGCATTAATTAAACAAAGCAGGTGAGGGAGGGGGAGGGGGCAAGGAGGGAGGCCCAGAGGACAGAGCGCCCTTCCCAGGCAAGTCTGAGCACATGATCAAAACGGTTACAAACAAGAGCACGGGGTGGGGGGGGGGCAGCGGCAGCGGCGGCAGCAGCAGCGCGAGAGAGAGACAGCAAGAGCAGAGAGTAAGCATCATACTAGTACCATTGCGTGGGGCCCCTTATTCTACGGGGGTCTCAAGAGCAGAGACACACAAAGAGGGAGACATATATTTTGGTAACTTGTGTCCCGAGGATTTAGGATTCGTGCTCCGGCAGGCCCGTCACGGTCCTCCAGGGGAGCCCTGGCACCTTCCTGGACAGGGACCTCATCCCCACACACCTACATGGATAAAATCCAGCGAAAATCATTTGGTTTCCATCCTTTGCTTTCTTACAAAAAAGAAGAAGAAAAAGGAGAGGCAGAAAGAAAGGCACAGAAGAAAGAGAGAGCCCAGAGTGAAGCTGGAAACACAGAATTTCAGGAAAAATCAACCCGCCCCCCTCTGGGCGTGGGGGGGCATGCCACATCGGTGGGGAGCCAGTGGCCAGTGGGAACTCAGGCTGGCCAAGGCAGGAGGGGAGGGAAGGGGGGGCCTGGGCTGAACCCCTCTATGCAGATCCAGAGGGCTCAGCGACCGTGGCTGTTGGGCCAGCTAAGTGCCCACTTGGGGAGCTGCTGGGTCGCCTCTTCCCCAACAGCATGGGTTCTGATGCCTTCCTGGCTGCTGGTTTTGGTGAGCCTGGCTGCAGCTGGACCTGCTTGTCTCTGGGGAGGCCCAAGTCGTGCCCAGCTCCACGGCCAAGGTGCCACATGCGTGGGCGTGGAAGACTTAGCCGGATGCTTCCAACTCCCCCTGCCCACCCCCACCCCTCCTGGTGATAACTGGCAGCCACACCAACACTGGGCACCAAAAAGCCCCCTCCCCAAGAGGGCCAGGGCCAGACGGCAGCAATTGACCCAGAATATTACCCTGGAACCACAGGGCCTGCCCCGCTGGGTTGCTGTCCCTCCCTCACACAAGGGGCCCAGCACCTCCCCTGCAGAGGCAGACCCTCCCCTCCTGACAGGGCCCACCCCCTCCAGCCGAATCCCTTGCAGGCCCCTGAAGGACTGAGGTGCACAAAGCTGGCTCAGGAGGGAGCAGGCCTCTTGCTCGGCCACCAGAGCATGAGGGAAAGAAGGCTGGCCGTTGGTGGCGCTGGGGGGCCGCAGGGGTCCGCGTGTTTGACTGCCGTCCCTGGCACAGGACTCAATCCCAGCATGCGTGGATCGCTTCTGAGAGCTGGGAGGCTGCCCAAGGGGGGTGAAGGGGACCTGGAGCACAAGGCACTGGAACGCCCCCTTTGCACATTGGGTGGGGAGGGGGCTTCCTGGGTGGGCAGAATGCTGCAGGGGGTGGGTGGGGGGCTTGGTCTGAGCCAGCAGGGCTCTTGGGACACTGTCTCCTTGCAGCAGAGACTACAAGTGGTTCGTTTGGGCAGAAAGTCCCTGCCCCTCTGTGCAGAGTTCTGGGTGAGGAACACCAGATGTCTTTCTTTCCCAGCTCCACCTCAGTCGGCCGCAACCGACTGGGGTGGAACCTTGGAAGAGCATACAGAATCCCAGACCCCAAGACGGCAAGAGTGTATTGCAAGCTGTTGCAACAAACCTTCCCACCTGGGATCCCAGTCCCAGCAGGGCTGTTGAGGGGCTGGAGCACCAGGGCAGAAGGCCATGGAAGCTCCCGGGGTGGCCACAGGCCCATCTTCCCCAGCCAGACTGACCGCCTCGCAGGTTTGTTGTTCTGAGGCTAAACGAAAGGAGGGGAGAGAGTGATGCCCTCTGGGGCACTGGGTCGTCCTCACCAGAAAGAAAAGCCACGCATCCATCCATCCGTCCGTCTGTCCGTCCGTCCGCTGAGCCTCCAGCCTGGGCCTTGACCTCCCCTCCCCCGCCCCGTACCACTTCGACCTTTCAGGTGCTGCAAGGGAGCCTTGGCTTGGAAGTGGTTGCTGTGGCAGAGCCAGCTACAGGTCCCCAGAAGGGCCATTTTGCTGGGGGTTTGCCCCTCCCCTCCCCCCTCCCAGCATGCTGTCTGCTTGGGACCCACTTCAGGCAGAGTCAGAGTTCAGGCGGCTGCTTCCACCAGCTGTCATATTTTCGAAATCCGGCAAAACTCCAGTTTCATTTTTAAAACTGCACAGTAGAAATCATCACTGCAGGCCTTGTGTTCTTTCTAATTCTAAATACATTTTCAGCCAATGATTCCAAGAATTTCTATACCTCCCCACCCCCATCGGGGTTCCAGACGGGAGATGTGATTCTGTGAAACCTGCATTAGCATCCTCTTTCTACCCCCTGAAAGAAAAAGTCTCCTATTTCTCTTGGAAACCGCAGCCAAGGGCCCCAGATTCGAGGATCAACTGGGAGAGCCCTTCTGAGGGCGAGAGGCAGAAGGCCGAAAGCAGCCAGGCTAGGCCTGCACTTCTTGGCTGCTCCCCCACCCCCAGCCCCGTGTTCTTGGTTTTTTCACTGATGCATTGTTCAATAATGACCGGATGTGTTGCACCTCTGAGCAGGCCACCAAAGGCAGCCAAGTCTCTCCCTGGTTCCCTGACAGAGGCTCACAAGAAGGCAGGCTTGGACCCATGGACTAGGCCTCCATCCCTCCCTCCGGCCTGGTGGCTCCACAGCAGTACCCAGAGCGGCCCCCACCCTCAGCCTTCTGCAGGCCCAGCTTCTTCTCTCCAGAGCCTCCTTTCTCCCCCCACCCCCAGTCCGGTAGGAAAGGGCTCTGGGCGGAGAAGTGGCGGAGAAGACGGAATGCCACGCCCAGCTCCCCAGAACTCTCACCACTGCGCCATTCCTCTTGGCCAACACAACGGTGCGGTTGGGCTCGCGGATCCAGGAGTGGTAGCGGCTGGGGAGGTAGTCGAGACCCCCGTAGATACCCTTGGACATGTCCAGGATCTCATCAAATTCCTGCTCGGTGGCGATGGTGAACTCCAGCTGCGGCTCTGGGCGGGCCTTTTCCAGCTTCATAGCTACACGGGACACAGAGGGGCTGCAGGGAGACAAACTGTCATGAAAACTGCTGGGGTGGGGGGAGTGGTGGGAAAAGGAGCCACGTTGTGGGGGAGATCTGCCAGCCTTGGAAAGGAAGCAGGTGAGACAGTCACCTCCATCTCTCCTCCCCTCTGAGGCAAGGAGGAAGCATGGCCTGCTCTGGGATGGGACATTCTGGGTTATGGAGCAGAGGTCCACCAGTGGCTATTAGCCACAGCATATTGATGGAACTCTCTGTCTGGGACAGGGATGCTCTGTTTTCCTGGTGCTTGGCAGCGGGCAACAGTGGGAGGGCTTCTAATGTCCTGGCCCCACTGGTGGACCTCCTGATGGTGCCTGGCTTTTTTGCCACTGTTTGCCACAAATTGTTGGACTGGATGGGTCATTGGCCTGACCCAACATGGCTTCTCTTATGTCTGGAGCAGTGATGCTCTGTCTTGGTGCTGGGGCAGGCAACAGTGGGGAAGGCTTCTAATGTCCTGGCCCCTCTGGTGGGCCTCCTGATGGTGCCTGGGTTTTTTGGCCACTGTGTGACACAGAGTGTTGGATTGGGTTGGCCATTGGCCTGACCGAACATGGCTTCTCTTCTGTTCTTAAATTCCTGGAGATTTGGTGGTGGCCCCTGGGGAAGGTTGGATTTGGGCAGGAGAGGGGTAATGTCATAGAGGCCACTTCCCAGAGCTGCCATTTCTTCTGGGGGGACTGAGCTCTGTTGCTGGGAGATCAGCTGGAATTCTAGGAGATTGCCAGACCCCGCCCCCCAGAGGTTGAGCAGCCACCGTGTACAAATCACTCCACTTGAGTGATGAAACTTTAGTATGCACTATATTAATTAATTCATTCCCCCGTATAAAGAAATAACATGCTTCTTGCATCCTGGGTAAATTTTTGCATGTTTCAAGAGAAATTCTCTTCTTCTGGTCACCCTTTGTTCTGATTGGAGTCACTGCTCAAATATTTCTTTTGCAAAAAAGTGCAGCTCTCAAACAAGCTATACTGTTTTGGTTTCAATCAGAACAAAGGGTGACCCGAAGATGAAAAATTCTCTTGATACATGCAAAAATCTACCTAGGATGCATGTTGTCACACCTGAATTGTGTCCATATGAGCTTCTGAGAATTTTCCTGGCTGGACTGCAATTATTATCCTCTAACCAGAGACTGTGAGAATCATTCTGTTGAAGTCTCTAAATCCAACTTGTGACTGACTGTAGCATCTGCATTGTTTAATAAATGTGTTACTTCTTTATATGGGTGAATGAATTAATATAGCCCATACTAAAGTTTCATCATGCAAGTGGAGTGATTTGTACACAGTGTCATCTACGTGGTTGCTCAACCTGACACTGTGTTGTTTCTTGTCTTGTTGTACCCACCTGGAGGTTGGCAACTGAAGCCTCCAGCCTGGATCCAAGGTGCTTCTGAGACCAGGCTGCCTTTGGGCAGGGGCCTGTCTGGACTTTCTGCAGTCACTGCAAAAACTGACTCCAGCCACCTGGCGGGGGGAGGGCTTCAGAGAGCCTCAGCAAGAGCAACTTTTGTCAAGACCTTGGGCTGGGCATATAAATTGCTGGAGAGAAACCAATAATCTACCACCGTTTTTTTTAAAAAATCATCCCTTTTTTGAAAAATGCCATTTCTGAGTAGGCAACAGAGAGATGGTGAGGCCTCCATGCCTCAGTTCCCAGCTTTGTTGTTAGCCATGCAGTTCAGGCACTTTTATTAGAGACTGATGGTTATCCTGGGGCCACCCCAAGCACTCCTGAGAGTCCTCCCTGTGCCCAGCCCATTGCATCCCCCAGCCCTGTAGCTCTGCAGCTGGTCTTGGAATGGCAGAGCAGCTGGGCAGCTTCTGAGGCTCACCCTGGTTATCCCACAGATGCACCTCTCTCCCTCTGCCAAGCTCTACACATGAAGACACACAAAGTTGCTGTAAGGTTCTGGGGTGCTTTTTCTCCTCTGCAGAACAAAAGGCACACTCAATGTGAGGTTCAATGTGGCCAAGTGCAAAGTAATGCACATTGGAGCCAAAAATCCCCGCTATAAATATAAGTTGATGGGGTGTGAACTGGCAGAGACTGACCAAGAGAGAGATCTTGGGGTCATGGTAGATAACTCACTGAAAATGTCAAGACAGTGTGAGAATGCAATAAAAAAGGCCAACGCCATGCTGGGAATTATTAGGAAGAGAACTGAAAACAAATCAGCCAGTATCATAATGCCCCTGTATAAATCGATGGTGCGGTCCCATTTGGAGTACTGTGTGCAGTTCTGGTCACCGCACCTCAAAAAGGATATTATAGCATTGGAAAAAGTCCAGAAAAGGGCAACTAGAATGATTAAAGATTTGGAACACTTTCCCTATGAAGAAAGGTTAAAACGTTTGGGGCTCCTTAGCCTGGAGAAACGTCAACTGCGGGGTGACATGATAGAGGTTTACAAGATAATGCATGGGATGGAGAAAGTAGAGAAAGAAGTATGTACTTTTCTCCTTTTCTCACAGTACAAGAACTCATGGGCTTTCAATGAAATTGCTGAGCAGTAGGGTTAGAATGGATAAAAGGAAGTACTTCTTCATCCAAAGGGTGATTAACATGTGGAATTCACTGCCACAGGAGGTGGTGGTGGCTACAAGCATAGCCAGCTTCAAGCAGAGTTTGGATAAAAATATGGAGCAGAGGTCCATCAGTGGCTATTAGCCGCAGCATATAATTGGAACTGTCTGGGGCAGTGATGCTCTGTATTCTTGGTGCTGGGGGGGGGGGGGCAAAGTGGAAGGGCTTCTAGCCGCACTTGTGAACCTCCCTTTTTTTTTTTTTTGGCCACTGTGTGACACAGAGAGTTGGATTGGATGGGCCATTGGCCTGATCCAACATGGCTTCTGTTATATTCTTATGTTCCTCTCTCACCTGCTTGCCTGCAGAGGCAGCTGGGATTTAAGAGAGGACTTCTTCTTCTTCTTTTTTGCAACTCCAGGGGAGACACACACGGAAATTATTGTATACATGCAGCAGACACACCCACACAGTGTGCCACCGGCCGTCAAACTGCTGGCACTGGCAAAATGGCCGCCCTTTAGGAGTGTGGTGCCAGAAATGACCTAGCTGCAGTGCCACCTACTGGGACCATCCTGCACAGGCGGAGCCCAGGCTCTGAGCCCAAAAGGGGGAGGGAGGGGGGTGCTAGAAGATCAAGAAGATGGGGGGTGGGTCCCATGCTGCCACAGGAGAAATGGCTTCCTCACACTGTTGGACAGCCAGACAGTGACCCTCTACCTGCAAAGAGAGGCACAGAGTCTCGATCCGACCAGCTCCACAGTTGACTGGTCCCCTCAGTGCAAACAGACCATCCTTGTGAATTCAGTGGCTCCCTCCCCCACAGGCAGTATAGTGCAGTGGTTAAGGGGAGGGCGGGACTCTAACCTGGAGGACTGGAAGGTTTGATTTCACCCCTCCTCCTCCACATGCAGCTGCTGGGTGACCTTGGGCCAGTTCCAGTTCTCCCAGAGCTCTCTCAGCCCCACCTCCCTCACCAGGTGTCTTCTGTGGGGGAGAGGAAGGGAAAGGAGATTGGAAGCTGCTTTGAGCCTCCTTGGGGGAGCAAAAGGCAAGGCATAAATCCAGCCTCTCCTTCTCTTCTCCCCCAGGCACCTGGGCGCTCCTGACCCTCCTTCCCACAGACAAGATGGGGACCGGGGGGGGGGGGCAGCACCACTTCTCCTGGTGCCCTTCATGACCAAGGGGTGGGACTCACCTCAGACTCCAGCAAAGGAACCCCTGCCTTCCCCAGTTATTTGCAATCCAAACTGCGCCCCCCCCCCCGCATGTGGGGCCTGTACTGCTGGGAGAGGACTTGGGCTTGGCGGGCCGAGCACTGGGCTGCTGTGCTCCAGGCAAGGCTCTCCTTGTGCTTTTTTTTTGGTGGGGGGGGGGGTGGAAGTCATGATGGAGACAAAATGAGGACAGAAAGGAAAGATCTCATGGAGCCCCCCTACCTCCCCCCACCCCCGTCTCCTGCCAGCAGCTCTCCCAGCAGGGTCTCAGGTGTCTGCTTGGTCTGAGCTACCTTTGCCCCAACAGAAGCATCCAGAGAAGCCCCTGCTGCTTGCTTTTTCTCCTGGAACTTGCGTGCTGGGACAGAAGGGGCCGAAACAGAGACAAAGGCACCCCCCACAAATGAAAGGGGGAGGCAGCCTTCTGCAAGAGAAGGTCTGGGAAGCCCCCCCCCAACACACACACACAGAGTTGGACTCTTGATTCCTGCCCCCTCGCCTGAAAGCCAGCACCTGAGCTACGGGCATTGGGTTTCCGCAGTAACTGGCCATTAATATTCTATCGACTGCATCATGGAACCGGAGACCGGAGCCCTGGGAAGGAGAGGAGGAACATAAAACCACCCCAAAGCTTGAGATTTTCCATGTGCCATGCCCTGCACAGTGGTGGTGGTGGTGGTGGGGGGAAGGTGTCCCAGAAAGAGGTGGCAACAAGAGGATCATCTGAGCCAGGCTCCAGTCAGTGTCTGGGATTTGGGACGCAGCATCGCCTCAGGAGCACTTCTGCTCACGTGCTGAAAGTGGAGGAACCTTACAGAAGCCCCCCACCCCCCATCGAGGCATCTCTCAGCCCCAGAACCTCTCTGTTTGATGGGCAGAGCCCCCTGCAAGCCGAAGGGGCAGGGGAGGCCCTGCACGATGGCCTCATGTTCTGATCTCCCAGCCGGCCACCCCCCTTGCAGCCTGTCCTTGGGACTTCAGGCATTGATGCTGGGGAATTCCTTCCCTCTTTCTCTGGGCGGTGGTGAGAGGGGGTGTGTGCCTGGAGGAGGCTCTGCCACAGTAATGGTGGTCGCTCTGCAAGATCCCACCGGAAGCTGTGCTGTTTGTGTGGGGGGGAGGGGGGTACCCCCCAGCTGTACAAGGAGGGGGGAGGTGCGCAGGACAGCCACTTGGGGTGAGAGATAGAGGCAACCTGCCCAAGGAAGCAAGGCCCTCCACTCAAAATGCCTCCAGGGGTCATTGTGCTCAGCATGCTGGAAGACAAAACCACATGAGTGTGTGTGTGTTCTTCAACCCCCACCCCATCCCCACCCCCGGGAGAGGGCAGACTTCTGGTCAATAAAACAAAGCAGAGAATTAATGGTCCTGTCCAGCAAGCAGAGCAAAGACACCCCCAGGCCTCCTTTGCTGATCAGGGACCTCTTTTTTGGGGGGGGGAGGAGGCCCCCAGGGGAATGCCCTTCCTGGCCTGGGGGCGGCGGCTGGAGGGATCTGCGGGGAGAGGCCTCCTCAAGGGCTGAGCCGGTTCGCGGGACCATCTTGTAGCATTTGTCAGCCTTTGCCACCAAAAGAAGATGCCTCTGCAGGCCTAGTAATGGGGGGAGGAGCTGTGGACTGAGGGGGCTGTTTCCCCCTGGGGGCTGCCTTCCCCCTTGACAGTGAAAGGAAGGAAGGAAGGCAGAGAGGGAGGGAAGGAAGGAAGGAAGGAAGGAAGGAAGGAAGGAAGGAAGGAAGGAAGGAAGGAAGGAAGGAAGGAAGTGCCCTGACTTCTCAGGCTGGGGGGGGGGGGGGCTGGCTTGAGAAGGGGAGAACACCACCCCTCCCCCTCTTGGCCAGCCAAGCAGCCAGGCCGACTGAACTCTGGGCAGGAACGGCCATGAAAGGGCACCGCCGCTCTGGAAAGGGAAGTCACCACAGGGTTCCAGACTGCCCCCCCCTCCATGCTGCCACCACAAGCGCTGGGGGGGTGGGGGTGGCGCAGGCGTGAACAGCCCGCCCCCCTCGGCCTCTCTGCGGCCTTTCTTCCTGGGTCCGGCCAAGGCAAGAGCTTCTGGGGTGCAGCCAGAACTGGACGTCCGGCCTCTCCTCCCGGCCTTTGCCTCTCAGGCGCCCCCAGCCCAGGAGAGGGAGAGTCTGCGGGGTGCGAAGAAGAAGTCCCAGGCAGCCTGAACGCCGCCCCATCTGGCCAGGGGGCTGGAGAAAGAGGGGCTGGCGGAAGAAGCCCCCCCCCCCCCACAAGTGCTGGCGCCTCCTTTGCCCGTCTGCGGGGGAGGGGGGCCTGTTTCCTGCCCGCTGAAGATGCCCCCCCTCGGGAGGAGGACAGCAGGGACCCACCGAGGGCGAAGGCAGAGGGTCCCGCTCCCCCTCCGACCAAAGAGGGTGGGGGCTGCCCTCTCCCCTCCCTGGCCCCATTTCCTCAAGGACCACTCCCACCCCCCAAACACCGACAGACAGAGACGCCACATTTCCTTCTGGCCAGAGCGGGGTGGAGAGCGAGGGGTGGGGGTCTGCCTGAGCCAGAAGTAACAGCCCAAGGGCACCCCCCAGGCTCCGTCTCCTCACGCGCGGGGGGGGGGGGTGGGGGCTTCCGCAGCACACTTCTGCACAAAGCGCCCCCACGGAAACTTCCAGTCAGTCTCCTTGGCCTCTGCCCCCCCCCTCCGTCGAACACCACAGAGCCCCGGGGGTGCTGGGGGGGGGGGGAGTAAAATCTTCCCACCCGCACAGGAAGGGGAGGGGCGGCATCCCTCCTCTGGCCGACCCGGTTCCCTGTGAAGCAGGTGGCTCCCTCCCTCCCCCTCCCCCAGTCACATGCCTCGGCCGGCCCAGGAATAGCAGGCGGGCGCAGAAGGGAGCCGAAGGCGGACAGCCCCCCCCCCCCCCCGCAACCTCCCAGAAGCCGGGAGGATAACCGCCCCCCAACCTTTCGCCTCTCCCTCCTCAAGCAACCGCCAGCCACCTAGCCCGGAGGGAAAGGAGAGGGCCTGGATCGCTCTCCCCTCGCCCCGGGAAATTGAGGAGGAGGAGGGCAAGCGACGGCAGAAGGAAGGCGGGGAACGAGGTGCCCCCCCCCCTCGCCGAGAAGATCTGTTTTCCTCGCTGGAAATGGCAGCCCCCCCCCCCCCCGCTCAGGTCCGAAGTGAAGATACTGGGGGGGGGGGTGCCCATGGGAGCGAGAGGAGGTTCTGGAAGCCCCCCCCCCCGCACCGAAGCCGCTCTTCCTTTCTAATCCCGCCCCTACCGGGCCGAGGTCCCCGGAGAGAAGGACAGGCTGCCCACGACAGGAGCAGCCCCCCCCCCCTCTTGCGAGGCGGCGCGCTGGGGGTCCCCGGGTTAGCTGGCTGGCAGCCTGCCCTGCTTCCCCCCCGCCCCCCCCCCCAAGTACCTGCTGCGCCGGCCGGCTGGGGGGCTGCTGCTGCTGGTGCGGCGGGGACCGGAGGCGCTTCTCCTGGGCCGGCGGCTGCCTTTCGCCGGGTCTGTCCTGCCCGCTGCGCGCCCGGAGAGAGACCTCCCCCTCCCCGGCAGAAAGATGCGCAGAAGCCCCGCCCACGCCTCCCCCAGCACCAGGGGGGGCTCCATCCCCCCTTCTCCTCTTCCGTGCGTCAGCGAGTGGGGAAGGGAGGGGAGGAGAGGGCGCTCGGGGACAAGGGCGGGCGGGGGGAGAGGCACGTCAGGCCTGCTGCAGCTCCGCTTGCGCCCCCCCCCCCAGTTACGTAACCCGAGGCCCACATTCCTCCCCCCCTTCCCACGTATCCGCGCCTGTTCACACGGCCGCTGGCCCGCGCACGCCGGCCCTGTCCCAATTAAGAGCCTGGCGGCAGACGCACGAGGTCACGGGGTCACGGGGGGAAGACCCTCCAGGAGACCCCCGGTTTGTCTCTGCTCTCTGCGCTCCCCTCCTTCGACAGCAGGAGGCCAGCCAGGCTGGGAAACTGGGCTAAAAGAAAAAATGCCTTTTAACGGAGGGAAATGTGAAGTCCTGCGTTTAGGGAGGAAAACTCCAAGGCATCCTTAGAGGATGGGGGAGACCTGTCTCGGCAGTCGGATGTGCCGAAAGGATCCGCTTTACTCACCTCGCCCAGAGAGTGTGGGCACCACAATTCAGGAAGGATAGAGACAAGCTGTGGCGGGTCCAGAGAAGGGCGACGAGGATGGTGAGGGGTCTGGAGACCCAGTCCTATGAGGAAAGGCTGAAGGAGCTGGGGATGTTTAGCCTGGAGAGGAGGCGGCTGAGAGGTGATAGGATCACCATCTTCAAGGACTTGAAGGGCTGTCCTATAGAGGAGGGTGTAGAATTGTTTTCTGTGGTCCGGGAAGGTAGGACCAGAACCAACAGGTTGAAATTAAATCAAATTTAATTTTAAATCCGATGAAATTAAATCAAAAAAGTTTCCAGCTCAACGTTAGGAAGAACTTCCTGACAGAGTGGAAGAGGTCTCCTCCTTGGGAGGTGGTGGGCTCTTCTTTTTAGGAGGCTTTTCAACAGAGGCTAGATGGCTACCTGGCAGCAATGCTCATTGTGGCAACTTGGGCAGATGATGAGGAGAGCAGGAGGGGCTGCATCAGGGCTCATGGCCCTGTCTTATGTGCCCGAGAAATGCTGTTCGCCACTTTGGGATCAGACAGCAATTTTTCTCCAGGACAGTTTGGCAAGGAATCCTGGAGGTTTTAAGAACATAAGAGGAGCCCTGTTGGATCAGGCCAATGGCCCATCCAGTCCAACACTCTGTGTCACATAAGAACATACGAGAAGCCATGTTGGATCAGGTCAATGGCCCATCCAGTCCAGCACTCTGTGTCACATAAGAACATAAGAGAAGCCCTGTTGGATCAGGCCAGTGGCCCCTCCAGTCCAACACTCTGTGTCACATAAGAACATAAGAGAAGACATGTTGGATCAGGACAATGGCCCATCAAGTCCAACACTCTGTGTCACATAAGAGAAGCCATGTTGGATCAGGCCAATGGCCCATTCAGTCCAACACTCTGTGTCACATAAGAACATAAGAGAAGCCCTGTTGGATCAGGCCAGTGGCCCATCCAGTCCAATACTCTGTGTCACATAAGAACATAAGAGAAGCCCTGTTGGATCAGGCCAGTGGCCCATCCAGTCCAACACTGAGTCACATTAGAACATAAGAGAAGCCATGTTGCATCAGGCCAATGGCCCATCCAGTCCAACACTCTGAGTCACATTAGAACAAAAGAGAAGCCATGTTGCATCAGGCCAGTGACCCCTCCAGTCCAACACTCTGTGTCACATAAGAACATAAGAGAAGCCCTGTTGGATCAGGCCAATGGCCCTTCCAGTCCAACACTCTGAGTCACATTAGAACAAAAGAGAAGCCATGTTGCATCAGGCCAGTGACCCCTCCAGTCCAACACTCTGTGTCACATAAGAACATAAGAGAAGCCCTGTTGGATCAGGCCAATGGCCCATTCAGTCCAACACTCTGTGTCACATAAGAACATAAGAGAAGCCCTGTTGGATCAGGCCAGTGGCCCATCCAGTCCAATACTCTGTGTCACATAAGAACAGAAGAGAAGCCCTGTTGGATCAGGCCACTGGCCCATCCAGTCCAACACTCTGTGTCACATAAAAACCTAAGAGAAGCCCTGTTGGATCAGGCCAATGGCCCATCCAGTCCAACACTCTTTGTCACATAAGAACCTAAGAGAAGCCCTGTTGGATCAGGCCAATGGCCCACCCAGTCCAACACTCTTTGTCACACAGTGGCCAAAAATCCAGGTGCCATCAGGAGGTCCATCAGTGGGGCCAGGACACTAGAAGCCCTACCACTGTTGCCCCCCCCCCCCAAGCACCAAGAATACAGAGCATCACTGCCTCAGACAGTTCCATCAATATGCTGTGGCTGATAGCCCCTGATGGACTTCTGCTCCATATGCTTATCCAATCCCCTCTTGAAACTCTCTATGCTTGCAGTCGCCACTACCTCCTGTGGCAGTGAATTCCATGTATTAATCCCCCTTTGGGTGAAGAAGTGCTTCCTTTTGTCAGTTCCTCTAAACCAACTGCTCAGCAATTGCCTGAAATGTCCATGAGTTCTTGTGTTGTGAGAAAGGGAGGAAAGTACTTCTTTCTCTACCTTCTCTATCTCATGCAGAATCTTTTAAACCTCTATCATGTCACCCCACAGTCGACATTCCTCCAAGTTAAGGAGCTCCAAGTGTTTTAACCTTTCTTTATAGGGAAAGTGTTCCAACCCTTAAATCATTCTAGTTGCCCTTTTCTGGACTTTCCCCAATGCTATAATATCTTTTTTGAGGTGCATTGACCAGAACTGTACACAGTATTCCAAATGAGGCCACACCATCGATTTATACATTATGATACTGGCTGATTTGTTTTCAGTTCCCTTCCTAATAATTCCCAGCATGGCGTTGGCCTTTTTTATTGCAGACGCACACTGACTCGACATTTTCAGTGAGTTATCCACCACAGCTCCAAGATCTCTCTTGGTCAGTCTCCTCTAGTTGACACCCCATCAACTTGTATTTATAGCTAGAATTTTTGGCCCCAATGTGCATTACCTTGCACTTTGCCACGCTGAACCTCATTTGCCACATTGACGGCCACTTGCCCAGCCTCAAGAGATCCTTTTGCCATCTTCTGGGCTTGGAGCAGGGTCACTGTGTGTGTGTGGGCAGGGCTGGAACGTAGAAGTAGGCCAGGTAGGCTGCTGTCTAGTGCACCAGTACGGGGCGCTGCTGGGTGCCCCTCCCCTCCCTCTCGGCTTCCTGGGCCTGTGCAGACCTGGGAAGCCAAGAGCGGTGGGGCGGAGCATTGGCATGTGGTCTTCTCTGATCCCAGCTTTCCTTGCAAGGGAAGGTGGGCTTGGGGGATAATATGCTCTGCCCCGCTGCTCTTGGCTACCCTGGTCTGCCCTGGGTGGGGGTGGGGCTACTTTCACGCCTGGCCTATCAGGGAGATCCAAAAGAAGGGGACAAATTGGGGGGCAGGAGCAGTGGGAAAGGCTCTCTCGGGCTGCTAAGGGGGGCGCAGCGCAGCCCCACTCGGAAGGCACCAGGGAAACTCGGGAATCGAAGCGCAACGGACAGAGGGCCGCTTTGGCAAGGCAGGGTGCAGGCTGAGGGACTCACCTCGTCCCATGGCTCCCCTGGCCGGCAGTGAGTGTGACAGAGAGACTGATTGGAGAGCACGCAATGGAAGTGCAAGGCGCAGCGGAGCAAAAGGGAGCCCGTAGCTTCCAGCCTGGGTCTCAGCCCAATGGACGGGCCACAGCAATTGAAGGGGGGGGGGTTGAATGGAGTGGCCCTCCCCCCTGGCCCCCATAGCTATGGGGCTGCTCCCAACCCAACCGGGGGAAGCCCTGCTGCACACCTACACTGGGTGCTTCACAGGAGCCAGACAGACCCTCCCGGAAGTCCCTGAAGCGCCACAGCGGGCATGCAGGCCTGTGCCCGGCCAGGAAGTTCAAGAAGTAGGGGAGCCCTCTGGGCCATCCAGATAACATGGCTCCTCCCCCATGCACAGTGTGTGTGTGACCTCAGTCTTCCCAGGAGGGTTTGCCCCCCTCCTTCCATGCCTCAGGGCCTGAGTGCGAGAGTCAGACTCCACCCCCAACACCCTGCAATTCTTGCTCACCTCCTTGTGGTGCAACCTGGGTAATGCTAAAGAGCTGGCACTTCTGGCTGCCAGACAATTGTAGGATCTCCTGGCTACACTTCCCCCCAACCACTTTCACTCTTGTACCGGAGGGAGACTTCAGTTTGAGGACGGAGAGGAATTCTGCACAACCCAGATATTCTTGCTGCAAAGTTGCTTCCTGAATGGAGTGGCGGGGGGGGGGGGGGAGCAGCAGGGCAGTAGATCACCCCACCATTCACATAAGAGAAGCCATGTTGGATCAGGCCAACGGCCCATCAAGTCCAACACTCTGTCACACAGTGGCAAAAAAATTTATATACACACATACACTGTGGCTAATGGCCACTGATGGACCTGTGCTCCATATTTTTATCTAAACCCACCAGCTGTGGCCCCCTCCCCAACTCTTGTACTCCTCCGTTTCATGTCAGAGAGGGAGAGCAAGTAGGCTGAGGCCCTGCCCTGGGCTGGATGCTGCCTCCCTCCGGCTGATGGGGGGAGGGTTTGACTGGAGCACTGCTGCAAGCGGAGGGGGGGAGCCCTGCCAGGGTGTGCCAAAGCAGCGTTCAGTCTGTGGGGGACTGACACATCATGACTCCAAGCCGACCCTGCACCTAGTCCCCCCAATGTTTGGAGAGCCACTGGCAGCCCCCCAGTGACCGTGCAGCTCCTGGGCAGAGGGAGGGCAAACTGCCCCCCCACGGCCATGCTGGACTCTGAGGAGGGCCTCTGGCTTGGGGAGTGCTGTGCAATTCCTGGCCCCTCCCAGAAAGAAGGACCAGCCACATCTGCAAGGAATCCCCTCCCACTTCTGCCCACCCCCTGCTTCCAGGGCAGGCCTCTCTGCTGCTGGGGAGCTACGGAGGGGGGACATACACAAAAACACTCCAAAAGAAGCCTGGGGAAAGTTGAAGGATTCTGCACAGTGCCTCCAAGGTAAGAATCTGGGGGTGGGTTGGGGGAGGACTTCCTGCCTTTGACTGAGTTAGGAAGGCATGTGAGGAAGGGGGGCTTGCCAGAAAAATGACTTGCCTCCCTCAAGGCAGAGTAGACTCAGGAGATAGCTGCTGAGCCAGTCCTAGACTGTGGCACTTGAGGCAAGGATATCTCCTGGCAAGCCCCACCCCCGTCTTCCTAACTCAGTCAAAGGCAGTAAGCCTCCCCCCCCCCCCCACATTAGAACATAAGAAAATAAGAGAAGCCATATTGGATCAGGCCAATGGCCCATCCAGTCCAACCCTCTGTGTCACAAAGTGGTCAAAAAACCCCAACAACAATCCAGGTGCCATCAGGAGGTCCATCAGTGGGGCCAGGACACTTAAAGCCCACCCACTGTGCCCCCCTAGCACCAAGATTACAGAGCATCCCTGCCCCAGACAGAGAGTTCCCACTTGGTCTTGTGGCTCACAGCCACTGATGGGGCACTGCTCTTAAGAACAGAAGAGAAGCCATGTTGGGTCAGGCCAGTGGCCCATCCAGTCCAACAACCTGTCACAAAGTGGCCAAAATAGGTGCCATCAGGAGGTCCACCAGTGGGACCAGAACTCCAGAAGCCCTTCCAGTGTTGCCTCCCCCCGCCCCAGCACCAAAAAGACCTGCCTCAGAAAGTGTTCCAGCTAGACCTTGTGGTTCATGGCCACTGATGGAGCTCTGTTCTTTTTTTTTTTTAAGTTTAAATAACTTTATTGAAGTAAACTCACAACTATCATGGAACAGGTTAATGCAAAATTTGCATAAGAGATAGCAAAAGATATCAATACAATAATTAGCATTAATTTTAACAGAATAACGAAGGTTCTTCAATCAATGGAAATAAAACACACCAAAATTAATGCATTACAATAAAGGTAGAGGAAAACTAAAATAAGATAATAATTTGATTATACAGTTGAATGTACCAAGATAAAGTTATAATCACAAAAAGTCTTTATACAAGATGCTCTTATTATGAGTTAATGTGAAATGGATCACTGTCAATTTTTTCCAAGATGGGAAGCCAAGTTGCCAGGTACCTAGAGAAAGCTTGGTAGGGGTCATTATTGTCTAAAGCCGCCTGGATTTTGTCCATTGCTATATGCTCCCAAATTTTTAGAAGCCAGGTATCAAGTGACAATTTATTAGGACTTTTCCAGGATTGTGCTACCGTTGTTTTTGCAGCCGTTAAAAGTTTGACAATTAGGGATTTTTTTGAAGGTGACAGTTGTATCCCAGACCAATGATTAAGAAGTACCACAGTAGGGTTATCAGGAATTATGATACCCGTTAAGGATGAAAGGTGGGTGCAAATTGCGGTCCAGAAGGGTCTAACCTTGGGGCAATCCCACCAACAGTGAATGTAGGAGGCTCTAAGCCCACAATCCCTCCAACAAACAGAGGGGCCCAAAGAGGATGTATGTGAGAGCTGAGAAGGTGTAAGGTACCATCGAGTTATTAGTTTAAAATTCTGTTGTGATATATTTATTACCATATATTAGAATGTAGGGCCTCACTGGCCCAAACAGAGTCCCATTGTTCTGGAGAAAGTGTGATATTACAGTCTCTTTGCCACAGGGTCGTATAAGAGGGTAGGGAGGATTCCATTTCAGATAGAAGAATACGATATATAGAAGAATACGATATATCCATGTCTTTTCCCTATCTTGCAGAAGAAGGATCAGGTGCTCAAAATCTGTCTCGGGACGAAGAAAAGATGGATTCACCGTAGAGTCCAGGAGTAAGTGTCTAATTTGAAAATATTCAAACCAAGGTGATGGGGTTATCAATTTTTGATCTATCTTGTCTTTAGGTAAAATTTGTTTGGAGGAGGAGAGAAGATCAAAGAAAAAAACTCTTGAGGAGTCTAGCCAATTTTTATAGGAGGAAGGTGGCTGGGCCGGGGGGAACCATTTTTGACCAATGAAGGAAGAAATAATAGAAAATCCTGGTGCTAAATAGGAACGCTCCGGGAGTGGCTCTGACCAATATCCGGTCAGGAGCTTTTGCCTAACGCTCTCCCAGCTGTCTCCAAAGTTATATCTTTTTTCACCCCTTTAACTATATTTTTTGAACTTTTGAAAGATGCCTCCGAAAGGGGGGGAAAAAACCAAGCAGAAGGAAAAAAGCTTTCAGCCTTTAACTAACTTCTTGGAACAGCCGTCCACCTCCCACGCAAGGTTGGGGAGAGATGAGGAACCAGAAACTGAAGATAGCCCTCTCACTGTGAATTTATTGTCTCAAGCTATGTCTAAATTAAGACAAGAATTACGAGAGGACATAATTTCTATGCTTCAACCAATGTGTCAGCGTCTGGACGAATTAGAGAATTCTTGTAAACTGGCAACCCAGACCGCACAAGAAGCCTTAAAAAAAGCTCAAGAGACGACTTCAGATGCATGGACGAGGGAACGAGTTTTAACAATGGACTTTCATAGCCGGGAGCTGTGCTTAAAATTTAGAGGTTTTAAATCGGATGTGGAAGCTGAAATGGACATATATATTCATGGCAAATTGGCTTGCTGAAGTAACCCACCTGGAAGTCGAAATTCTCCCACTCATTAAGAAAGCATATCGTGTTGGCAAGGTATGTGAAGACAATTTGTCTTATACCAGAGATATTGTGGTGCAGTTCAAGGATTATAGAATGAAGCAAAGAGTCTTTGCAGAGGCTAGGGAGAGGGGAGGCTTCGACTACCAGGGGTTAAAGATTCAGGTCTTTCCGGATCTTCCTCCTGAATTTTTAAAAATCAGAAGAGACCTTAAGGACACAACTGCCAAATTGCGGGACTTAAAAATTAAATATAAATGGCTACAATCAGGCAAACTATGTGTCCAAAAAGGCTCCACTTCGTTTACAGCTTATGACGCAGCCTCGGGTGAGATACTACTCTCTAAATTAATTCCCTCCTCCCCTACATCAAGAGTTAATAAGAGAAAGGAATCCTCTCCACTCGTTCCTCCAAGGACAACCCGTGCGTGTACTGAGGAAGTTCATGTCAATCTGGAAGAAAATATGGACTCTATTTAAAAGACACTGAAGCAACAAGAAAAGGGAAAAGCTGAAGAAACTTATAATTTATATTTATTGTTTTTTCTTTCAGCATTAAAGGCTGGGTGGGGTCAGCTGGTGAGAGCACCTGGGTAACATCCCTCCTTGTTTAATTCAGCCCAGGTGAAGAAAGAAGAGGGGTTTTTTTTTCTTCTTGACCTTAATTTTAAGGTCTCCAGGGACTGAGATATATAGTTAGAATTTATTCTTTATGGATTTTTTTGAGAGTAGAAGGAATAATCAAGATATAGAAGAAGAAGGAAAATAAGAAGTTATATTGAATGCTTGTGGTATTAAGTTTTAAAAAAATCTGTTAGGGAAAGCAGCATTGTTAAGCTTAATTATTCCTCTGCTATAAAAAAATAGAAAATATAAATAGACACACATATATATTAAGTGGTGTGGAATGGTAACATATAAGATATTTTTAAGTTGCATTGTTTTTTATTTGTTATTATGGTACACCTACCTGTTGGAACAGGTAGTAATTGTAATGAGTCTATAATAAAAAAATTGAGTACGAAAAAAATAGGAACGCTCCGAGTCCCATACGGAGAGGAGTGCCCTGAGAAATGGGTTTATAAAATGCCATAGTGGATGTTCAGATTTCTTGAGCCATAGTAGCTCATAGTATTTAAGAGGAGAAAAGTGGGCCTCTTCTATAGGTTTCCATGCAGGTGGAGGATGTTGATATAAAATTTTGGTCATATGAGATAGAATAGTAGCTTTATAGTATCGGGTAATATCAGGAACCGCCAGACCTCCTTTTAATTTTGATCGACAAATGCTTGTTATTTTAATTCTGGCTTTCTTGTATTTCCAAATAAAGGAGGTCAGTACTTGTTGCCAAGATTTTAATACCGTCTGAGGTATCTCAATAGTGAGGGCCCGAAATAAATATAAAAATCTAGGAAAAATAAAAGATTTAATTATTTGAATTCTTTCCATCCAAGATAGTTGTAAATGATCCCATTGTTTTAATGTAGTAGAGACTTCAGATAGAGTAGCTGTATAATTTACTTTTAATAAGCTAGAGAGATTTAAGGGGATTTTTAATCCTAAATATGGCCAAGTTTCAGTGACCCAGTGGTAGGGATAATTATTATTGATTTCTTCTTTAGAAGTAGGAAGAATATTAATTGGGTAAAGAATAGATTTAGAATGGTTAACACAGAGATCAGAAAGTTTACCAAAATCATCCAATAAAGTGGAGAAAACATCCAAAGATTGCAAGGAATTTGAAATGTATAAAACAATGTCATCAGCAAATAAACTGATTTTAAAGGTGGAGTCCTGAACTGTCACACCAGGAATCTTTGGAGAAAGTCGAACCATATTCGTGAAAGGCTCTATAGCCATTGCGAATAGCAGTGGCGAGAGGGGGCAACCTTGACGTGTCCCTCTTTCCAGTTTGAATGTAGGGGACTGTTGACCATTAATTTGTAAAAGGGCAGATGGACATAGATAAAGAGAATCTATGACCGTCATAAACTTTGGTCCAAAGCCCATGTTGTACAAAACTTTGTGGAGAAAGAGAGGCTCTACACTGTCAAAGGCCTTTTCAATATCTAGGGCAAGGATACATGATTCATACTGTTGGAAGGCGCAATATTGTATTAAATTAATTGTTTGCTTGTATTATCTGTGATGTCTCAGTTCAAAATGAATCCTGATTGGTTGATATGAATATAAGAACCTATAATTTTATTCAGTCTGGCCATCAAAATGGAATCATTTTAAGTTAAGAAATGGGGCGATAAGATTTGGTGTTTAATGGATCTTTGTCTCTTTTAGGTATGAGGATTATTTTCGCCAGAGACCATGAAGGAGGCATACCACCAGAATCCATCACTAGATTACAAACTGAAGTAAGATGGGGTGTTAGGGATGGGCCAAATTTCTTGTAGAACTCTGAGGGAAAGCCATCCCTGCCCGGGGTTTTATTAAGTTTGGAAGATTTGATAGCATCGATCACTTCAATGGGAGAGATAGGCGAGTCTAAAAAGTGTTGGTGTTCAAGAGATAGATGACTAAGAACGTTTTGGCTTTGTTAAAAGTAATCTATTGAAAAAAAGGAAGGTTTAGTTGAAGTATACAGCTTTTGAAAGTATTTGTGAAAGGTGTCTAGAATTTTTTTGTTAGAAGAATGCATTTTACCTAAATGATCAGTAATAGCATTAATTTGTCTTTCCTCTAATTCTTTCCTGAGTTTCCAGGGCAGTAATTTCAGTGAGCGAAGATGATTGTACCAGTACCTCTGTTTTTAAAAAAGTAAATTTTCCCTAATAGTGGAGGATTCCATTAAATCTAACATTTTTCCTCTCTAGCATAAGTTTGTGATATATCTTTTTTGAACGTTTGCTTATGCTTTTGCTCTAATAATTTAATGTTATCCAATAAAAGTTGTCTAAGCTCCGATTTCTTTTTCATGTAGACCGAGTTCAAGGAGATGCACTTGCCTCGTAGAACTGCTTTCATTGAGTCCCAAACTATATCTGTGGAAACCCCACAATCAGAATTGTTTTCAAAATAAAGATTAATCTCTTGCTCGATTTGTGTGCAGAATTCTTGGTTTAAAAGGAGCGTTTTATTCAACGTCCAATTATAAGTGGGTCTATCTTGGGGGCAATATTTAATGTACATTTCAGCCAGGCATGATCAGAAAGAGTTCTGAGGCCTATGTTGGTGTGTGAAACTTGATTCAATAGAGAACGGGAAATAAGAAAATAATCGATTCTCGTAAAGGTGTTGTGCACAGCTGAAAAATAAGTGTAATCTTTAACCCCAGGGTTATGAATTCTCCAAATATCGCATAAATTAAAGTTTTGAAGAATAGCTTGCAATGGTGCTGGTGGGGTGGTTATAGGGGGATGTAATTTGAAAGATCTATCCCAGATAGGATCTATAATTTAGTTAAAGTCACATCCTTCTTGGAAGAGAGCAAGTCTAGAAAATGTGGTTTTTATGAAAGTAAGTTGTGCCTTGTTGGGGGCGTATAAAGAAACCAAAGTGAATGGAGAGTCATTAAGCAAACCCTTTACAAAAATATATCTTCCTTGGGGATCAACTTCCTGGGCTGAAGGTACAAATCAAATTCTTTTGGAGAGAATAATAGCCACCCCATGTGACTTAGATGAACCAGCAGCTGTAAATTGCGTTTGAAACCACTTTGAACGAAGGATGTTGGTATTTGCCTTTTTAACATGAGTTTCCTGTAAAAAAAGAAGGTCAGGTTGTAATTTTGTTAACGCAGAAGAGAACTTTTTGACTTTAACAATATTGTTAAGGCCTCTACAATTAAGAGAAATAAGCATTAAGTCTGACATAACAATAACATGTTAGAAAGTGATGAGGATGATGAGCACTAACATAACCAAGAGGCCTATTAAACATGAACTGGATTTCCTCGCAGCCAGATTTAACTATGCACCTTTTGATGAAAACGAACAACATCTCTGAGAGCAGAAATAACAGAGCTAAGAACAAAAGTAAATGGAGTCAATATAAAAGTTAGTACATTATTTGCTAAAAGTAAAAAAGGGATCTGGTGTTCAGGGACTTGAACGTGGTCTAGGTGTATCAAGCAAACCTCAATATACCTCGGACTACACTTCAAAATAAGAAGAAGGGATTGCAAAAGCCCTAACATGGCCAAAGGGATCCATTTGCTTCGTAAATCGTAGTTGAAAAAAAAAACAAATCCGGCCAACGGTAATTAGAACTAGCAGTTTGAAAGAGCCAGTCCGTGGGCCATACCAAGGAATGATTTTTCCCCTTAAAAAATAAACAAACAACCATAAATACAATACAAAACTTTCTAAACTATTCATTGTCTCTAGATAGAGAACAATAATATTCTGCATAAACGGTTAGAACTAATCAATATGAGGGCTAGAAAAAGGGACCTCCCAACTGCCCCTTAGAAGGGAAACTGGATATAAGAGAAAACTCCCCCCCCACTCCCTTTAAAACTGTGCGAATAAGATGGGTATGGTGAGAATAACAATCTTATGTTAGAAGTAAGAATATACACAAGGTGAGCTGAGTGTATATAATGAACTTAGCGTCGTCTTCTTGACTTAGAAGAGAATGGCAAGTTAGGTGGGTGAAATGTGTTAGCCAGATTCAGGTCAGTGACTGAAGGAGGGTCGATGTGCAGTCGTTTGAGAAGGTCACATCCAGAGGCAAAGTCAAAAGCTGTCAGTCGAAGACCGTGGTGAACCACCAGGATTTGAGTGGGGGAGGACCAACGAAAATGGATCTTATGTTCAGCAAGTAGATTTGCAATAGGCTTCATGTCTTTTCTGTATTGCAAAGTTTCTGGGGAGAGATCAGCCAAGACTAGGATCTTCTTTCCCTTGTAGAGTAAGCCCTCTTCAGAACGGGCTTTCCGTAATATCGTGATTCTGGTCCTGGAGTCTGGGATCGTAGACAGAATGTCAGGTGGAAAGCCTTTTGAATTAGGTTGTAAGGCACCTAAGCGATAAGCAGAGTCGATAAGGGGAGCTATACCATCTTGGAGATTAAGAGCAGAAACAAGCTAAGATGCAATAAAAGATCTGATCTCCTGATTCTCTTCAGCCTGCTCAGGCAGCCCTCTACATTTCAAATTTACTGCCCTTAATTTATTGTCCAGGTAGAGCACCTTTTCATGGAGCCAGAAATCTGAGCGTTGGAGGTGCTCCACAGCGTCATGAGCTTTAGTGGCCATTTCGAATGCTGCATCAGCAGTTTGGGTTACTGCCATAAACGTTTCATTTATTTTTTTTAAGCTCAGATTGAATGGGAACGATTGTATTAGAGATTTTGTCTCCAATGGTCTCTTCCAAACGTGTTATAGCCGCATGGAATGTTTGAGAAGTTAGTAGAGCGCTTTCATCTGGGTCGGAGGAGGAGCCAGACGCTGGAGGGAAGGTCCGTACCTTTTGTGTTGTGGAAGAGGTCTTTCTAGCTGCCGTAGAGTTTCTGACGCTGCGTTTGCCCATACTCAATTGAAATCAGCGCGATGGACGGGAGCGGGGGGAGCGCGAGGGGACAGTTAGCTGGGAGACTCTTCTTCAAGCGTCCGCCATTACCCGCGTCACCCCGCCCTTCGACCTCTGCTCTTAAGAACATAACAAGAGCCATGTTGGATCAGGCCAGTGGCCCCTCCAGTCCAACACTCTGTGTCACACAGTGGCCAAAAAACCAGGCGCCATCAGGAGGTCCACCAGTGGGGCCAAGACACTAGAAGCCCTCCCACTGTGCCCCCCCAAAGCCCCAAGAATACAGAGCATCTCTGCCCCAGACAGAGAGTTCCATCAATACCCTGCGGCTAATAGCCACTGATCGACCTCTGCTACATATGTCTCTCCAATCCGCTCTTGAAGCTGTCTATGCTTGTAGCTGCCACCACCTCCTGTGGCAGTGAATTTCATGTGTTAATCACCCTTTGGGTGAAGAAGGACTTCCTTTATCAGTTCTAGCCCGACTCCTCAGCAATTTCATTGAGTGCCCACAAGTTCTCGTATTGTGAGCAAGAGAGAAAAGTTGGGTGATTTGTTTTAAAATCAGTTAGCATAGAGGGAGCCCACCAGCCCCATGGCTGCAGCCACCACTGACAGAAACATTTGGCAGGAGGGGGACAGCAGGCCAGTCAGCAGCCAGAAGAACAGAAGAGGCCCTGTTGGATCAAGCCAGTGGCCCCTCCAGTTCAACACTCTGTGTCACACAGTGGCCAAAGAAACCAGGTGCCATCAGGAGGTCCACCAGTGGGGCCAGGGCACCAGAAGCCCTCCCACTGTGCCCCCTCAAGCACCAAGAATACAGAGCATCCCTGCCCCAGACAGAGAGTTCCAACAATAGCTGTGGCTAATAGCCACTGACGGACCTCTGCTCCAGATGTTGATCCAACCCCTCTTGAAGCTGGCCATGCTTGTAGATGCTGCCGCCTCCCTGAGGCACTGGGATGAATTTCTCAACTTCACCAAGGTTTCCTCTGGACACCCTCTGCAGCTCCCCAATGGCAGAGAGGCCTGCCCTGAAAGCGGGAGGGGGGGGGTGATGTGGGGGTGTAAATCGGTGTGCGCAGAAATGGCTCTTCCGGTGCACTGGAAATGTCCTTAGACTCCGAGTGCTGGCTGAGGCGGGGGTGGGGGCGGGCTAGTATCCGCTGGTGCATTCCGGCCTTGAGAGACCTCGGTGGCTGGGCATGCCCCATGGTGGTGGGGGGGGCACCTGCAGAGGCAGCTTGCCCCCCACTTCTGCAAGGGAAGGGGCTGCTGACTCCTGGCGGGGCTGCCCAGTCCAGCGGAGTCAAGATGGAGGCGGCAGATGGAGGAGCCCCCCCCCCCCCGGAACCAGCTTCGGCGTGGCGAGGCGGGGCTGGGTAGGACTCAGCAGCAGGTTCCCGCGGCTCCTGACTCTTCCCGGCTCTGCTACCGGAGCTCGGGGTGGGGGGTGTCGGCCGCTGAGCTGCCCTCGGCCTGGCCGACCTGTTGCGTGGGGGGGGGGGGGGAAGAGGTCAGGCGCTCTGGGTCGAGCATCAGTGAAGGCAAAGGGAACACCCCAAGGGGACTCCAGGCAGGGCACCCCCCTCTCCCTCCCCCGCCTCCAGTGTGGAGCCTGTCTGGCCCGTGCGGGGGGGGCGAGGGGGGGCTCTGCATCTCTCCAGAACTCTCCCCCGTCACGCCCCCCTCCATACATTTAGGGCTCTGTTTTCCCATCATTCTTCAGGCGGCGACTTCAGACGACCCTTTGATGTCCCCCCCCCCTTCCTTCCTGCCGCCCTCCTTCCTTGGGGCCTGGCTGGCGCGGCCGCCTTCCCCCCCCCGTCCTCCTCGGCCACAACAGATTCTGCTGCAACAGATTCAGGAGCCGGTGGGGCCCTACTGCTTCTGCCTGACCTCGTGGCGCAACGGTAGCGCGTCTGACTCCAGATCAGAAGGCTGCGTGTTCGAATCACGTCGGGGTCAAGGGGGGGGCCTCTTTTGCGGCGCCTTCGCCCTCTTCCTCCTGCTCCAGCCACCCCCCCAACCGCGTGCACGTGGCCCAGCCCCTGAGTTTTGCTCTCTGCACATGTGCGGGGCCTCCCTGCCAGGAGACTCCTGCGGCGGCGCGCCAAAGGGCGCCTCGGCCCCACCCAGCTAGCCGGCCAGCCTGGCGGAGGGGGGGGGGGTGGACGCTGGCGGCGGGCCAGGTCCCGCCTGCGCTACACGGGTGGCCCCTTAGCGCGCTTGGCTCTCACCCCGCTCATTAGCCGCGCTCGGCCCGCCTGCGACAAGCGCTCCATTCAGAGGGGCCGGGACTGGCAAGGAGGCCGCGCCGGACATGCAGGCTACGCGGGGCCGAGGCCGGCCGCTCTTCAGTCCCTTCGCAGCCAGGCTCCTCTTGCTCGGAGCCTGCCAGGAGGAACCTGCCGGAGAAGAGCGGCGGCGGGCCAGGCGGAGGCCGACAGGCGGCGCCGTGGCTTAGTTGGTTAAAGCGCCTGTCTAGTAAACAGGAGATCCTGGGTTCGAATCCCAGCGGTGCCTGCTGTGCAGCAAGGGCCCTCCCCTTTTTGATGGGGGGGGGGAGAACAAGAGGGTGAAGCCGTCCCCGGATGCGCCAAACTGGAGGCGGGAGGTGGCGGCGATGGGCTCAGAGCATGGACAGAGTAGCCCCCCCACCGGCAAAGGAATGAGTGACGTTAAGGGGCGTTGTCTCTGCAGCCCCCTACCCTCGGCGCCCCTCCAAGGGGTCGGCAGTCACAGAAAGCTTTCTCCCTCCCCCTCCCCCCCCCCCACGCCGGGACGGAGTCCGGCGGGCAGAGCAGAGAGGCGTCCCCATGTGGCGGGCAAGACACAGGCGGCTTTATTGGGGGGTTGGGCGGGCTAGGAGATGACGAGCTGGGCCGAGGGGGGCAGGCCGCAGTGTCCCTTGTGGGCCTCGAAAAGGGCGCGCAGAGCGGCCACGTAGAGCGCGTGGTAATGGTCCACCTCCTCCTGGGCGGGCGACGGGCGGCGTGGCACCGGGATGGGCTGCCCCACTGCGGAGAGAGAGACGGGGGTGAGTGGGGCGGGGGTGGGGCCGAGGGTGGCCCCCTCCGCCGCCCTGCCCCATTGCTTACCCACGACGGTGATGGGGGCGGCGAAGGGCAGGATCCCCCACGAAGAAGAGGAGGAGGCGGTGCCGCCGCAGAGGAGGCCCCGCCCGGAGAAGAGGCAGGGCGCGAAGCCGGCGCGCTCCTTGAAGGCCCGCTGGAGGCGCCGCGCCCAGCTGTCCTCGGCGAAGCGCAGCTGCCGGAAGATGTCGGTCTCGCCGAAGGAGTACGTCGGCACCAGGGCCGCCCTGCGTGGGGTGCAGAAAGGAAGAGAAAAGAGAGAAAGGCCGGTTCGGGCCGCCGCGGCCCGGTCGGGAGGAAGGAGCCCCCTCCCTCCCCGCCCGCCCGCCCGCCCGCCCCCTTACCCGTGTTGCAGCGCCAGGCGCACGAAGCCGCGCCTCTTCTGAAGCAGGAGCCGGTGCTCCCCGGGCGCGCAGTCCAGCGACTCGGACGCGCCGCCCACCACGATGACCAGGGCGTTGCCTGGGCCCCCCCGCAGCAGGAAGTCCAGGGAGCGCTTGCTGACCGGCACCATGCCTGCGGGCGCAGAAGAGAGGTCCGGGGAAGTCAGAAGCTCACCCCCCCCCTCCCGGCTTGCGCATAGGGTCACCAGGGGACCGGCTCCTTTGCCCCCACCTCCAGCTCAGCGGCGGCGCCAACCCCGGGGGGGGGGGGGAGAAGCTGGAGGCTCTGAAGGGCCGGCGAAGGGAGTTCAGCCCAGGGGGGCAGGCGGATGGGTGTCCAGGTGGGCGGCCTCCCTTTGCGGGCGGGGTCCAGGCAGAAGAGAGCCCTCCAAGGCCTTGCCGGCTGCAGCTCTGGCGACCTCGCCTTCTGCCTGGGGCTGCCCTTGGAGCACAGGGGAGGGGACACCGCATCCCCCCAGCCTTGCACCAGTGGCCTTGGGGGGTTCCTTCCGGGCCTACAGGCCCCTTTGAGCAGCCTCCGTGACTGGTTGGCCCCCTAGGCAAGGCTGGCTTCTGGTGCCCACCCCTGCTCCGATAACGTCAGCAAGGCTCATGGAGGGCACCCAGTTCAGTGCCCCCAGAAGACTGGCGCCCTAGGCAGTCCCCTAGTTTGCCTCGGGGCAGGGCCAGCCTTGGGGGCCGCCTGAGGAGCCAGCCCAGCATCCAGGAGGCAGGCAGGAAATGTGAGGGGCAATTCAGCATCAGCAGGAGGGATAGAGCCTCCGCCCTCCCCCTGCAAGCTCTGGGAGCCCCCGCCTTCTGCACCCCGGGAGGCCATGTGCTGGGGAGGTGGGCAGAGGTCTGGAAGGGCCCTGCTTGAGCCCCAGTCAGCTGTGGTGCCCCCCCCCCGGGTTCTTTGCAGGGCCGTAGCCAGGATTTCACGTGTGGCGGCCTGGGGCTCTGGGCACTGTCAGCTGCCGTGAGTTCCACAAGCAGCCCCCCTTAGCCTCCCCCACCCCTTTCTTATGTGCCCCTCTCCCGGTAGAGAGGCAGAGACCTCTTGACTCAACCCCCCCCCCCCGTTTGCTCTGCATGCTGCGTTAAGGAAGGGGAGAGAAGAAAGCGAAAAGACCAGCAGTAAGGCTACTGCTTGTTCAGAGTGGCGGTGAGCAAAGGGGATGGATCGGGGCCCTCCGATGCAGAGGCCATACAGTTGGAAGGGGGGTTGAAGGGATGGGCCTGCCCCCCCCCCCCGTAGCTACAGGCCTGGCTCTTTGGTGCAGCTGAGTCTTTGGGGGGGGGAGCTGTTGCTGTGCTGAGGCTAATGGGCTGAGGGGCCTTATTCTTAGTGGCTATCTTGCAAGGTGCTCCCAGTGTCCTGGAGAAGGGCTGGACACAGAGACTGAGTGGAGAATCCTGGCGGGGGTGGAGCTTGCTGACCTTGGCAGTGAGTGGCTGGCCCCTCCCTCCCTCTCCCTTGCTCTCTCCCCCCTCTCTCTCCCACTCTCTCTCTCCCTCTGCCCCCTCTCTCCTTCCCTCTTCCTCTCCCTCCCTCTCTGTCTCTCTCTCCCTCCCTCCCCTCTCTCCCTCCCTCTCTGTCTCTCCCTCCCTCCCTCCCCTCTCTCCCTCCCTCTCTGTCTCTCCCTCTCTGTCTCTCCCTCCCTCTCTCTCCCTGTCTCTCCCCCCCTCCCCTCCCCCTCTCTCTTGGGGCTGGGCTCAAAGGATCCAGGCTGCCTGCCCTACCTGAGCTCATCATGTACTCGCGGTAGACGGGCATGTGGAAGAGGCCGCTGAGGAGGCAGAGGTGGGACCGCAGGCCCGGGAAGGTGCGAGAGAAGCCGGTGGCCTCTGTACAGAAGGCGGAGAAGGCCCCTGCGCAGATGATGCCATGGGGGTGGGAGCCCAGGACGTAGTTCCGAGTGGGGGGCAGCTCAGCCGTCTTCACCAGCTGCAAGTCAGAGGAGGGGTGGGTGGGGCCTGGCTCACCAGCCCACGCTGAGCCCCCAGCTGAGTCAGGAGGACCCCCCCCCGGCTGCCTGACCCCTGTCTTGTCTGCCCTGGCCTCATCCCGCCCCTGCCCTTCTGGGTCAGCCAGGAACCAACCTGCACATGGCTCCTCCTCCGTCCAGCTAGAGCAGCCAGGTGATCTCCTGGGGTGGGGGCAGCCATGCCTGCCTATGTAGGCCGTTGCCTGTCGCACCCCAGAATCTTCACATCAGCACTGCCCCCCCCCTGCGCCCTCCTACCTTGATGGGGAAATAGTCCCGGTGGAGCTCCCAGACCCGCCACCTCCTCATCCAGTCGCTGCGGCGGCCACCTGCAGGGCAAGCGGGGGCAGGTTACCTTCCCCTCCTTCTGCTTGGACTCTGCCCTCACCATGTTTCAGAGCACTCTCCTCATAGCACAAGATGGCCTTGCCTGTGTCAGCCGAACTGGCAGGCACGTTGGTTGCAAATAAATACACGGCTGATTGCTAATGCTGTCTCCTGACCTTGACCCCTTAGCCCAGGAGTGGGGCACGTCTGTCAGTGTCTCCCTAGCCTTGTCTCCAGTCCACAAGACATCTGGACAGGTGCCGTTGAGCGGACAGCTGGAGCACAACGCCTGCTGTCGGCTGACAGGTTTAGGCAACACTCTGAAGAAGCAAAGCCGGGAAAAGGCTGGGGAGGTGTCTGTAGGCGTCGCTGCAGGATCTCTGGAGACAGACGGCTTCCTGGAGCTGGAGGGGTCTGAAGGACTGTGTTGGAGATGTCAAGAGAAAGAGAGGAAGTTTTAGCTGAGCTTGACAAACAGCATGTGCTTAAGGGCTGGGAAGGAACGCAGGGGTCAGCATGATGGGTGCAGCGGCATTCAGAGCAGCCACCTTACTGAGAATTGCAAAGGATCTAACACAAGGCTGGTTTTTCAAAAAGAGTCATGGGGAGGGTGGGGGGGCCAGAAAGTTCCAAGTTAGGAAGGAGACGGAGGAAATCCCTCTGCACTGAGAGACGCAAGCCTCCTTGGCCTTCGGAGAGGGTGGGGACTAGCTTGTTGGATTTCTGCGGATCCCTTTCAGGTGTGGGCAGGACCCCTGGAGAAGGGTGGCTGACCACCGCCGTCCTCGACTTTTGCCTTCCTGGCTGGTAACGTTTGTGAGAGGGGTGTGAGGGGTGGGGCGGCAAATGCTTCCTGGGGGGTTGGTATTGTGCCACCCACAGGCCTGGGGCAGGGATTAGGACGGTCCCTGGGAGGGGGAAGAAACCCTCTGAACCCCACCATGGACCACTGGTGTGATCCAGCAGGGCGCTTCCCTTATCTCCCTCTGCTTCTCATGCAGACAGATCGGGGGGTGGGGATGGGGGCAGCTGTGTTGGTCTCAAGCAACAGAACAAACTTTGAATCTGGTGGTTCAAGGGGACCATGGTCGTTAGACATAGAGAAGACTACATACTGTTAAAGGGGACAGAGGACCTATGTTGGGCTTGTCAGTCGCAGCCATCCTTGAGAAGTGCGGCTGGCCACAGCTGTGCCCTGTCAATGGCTGCCGGGTGAGGTTCCTGCTGTGCGCTGCTATGTTGGGCCACCTCTGGAGATGGTCTCTTTCTGACCCGAATCACACTGGTGCTGAAAAGCCTCCACTGGCTGCCTGAAGCCCAGTTCAAGGTCTGAAGCCTCGAACGGGTCAACACCATCTGCACAATCATAGGAGGGGGGAGACTTTTCTTATTACAATAATAGTTTATATATTTTCCCTAATGGATGTTTTAGATCACCTGTAATCAGATGTCCAGAAGGCATACCTGCGGGACCGTCTCTCCCCATATGAGCCCCAGAGGCGAGAGACTACGATTGGCTAGTCGCTATCTTCTGACCATCCCTGCCTTGACCAGGGCCTTTTCAGCCCTGGCCCCAACCTGGTGGAATCAGCTCCCTACGGAGGTTCAGGTCCTTCTGGATTTGTTGCCATTTCAGAGGGCCTGTAAGACGGAGCTGTTCCGCCCGGCCTATGGCTGAGGCAGGCGGACGGATGTCCCTACCATCTAAACCGGCCCCCTGCACTGATCAGTCCACACCATCTGTGCCGCCTTATTGTGAGTGGTGGTTAATCGCTTTGATTTTAAATTGTTTTAATTGTTTCAAACTGTTTGATTGTTTTATTATGTTGGAAGCTGCCCTGAGCCCATTATGGGAAAGGGCAGCCTATAAATCTGCAAAATAAAAATAAATAATAAGATGTTTTCTGCCTTAGATGACCCCCCCTCTTCTGCTATTAATTCTTTGTTTATAGATGCCGTTTGATATGTCAACCATTGAATATTCTTTCCTTCATTTTGTGTATCTTGCCAAGATTTACTCTTCCATGTCTTGTCATATCATCATAAGTTAAGTAGTCATTCCCTCCCCCTCCCCCAGTACTTGCACTGCAATAAACATTGATTGGAGATGTCCGTGGTGAAATAGGTGGGCTTATTCCATTTTATACTGAAACCATATTCTTAGCAATCCATCTCCCACTGTATGGCTACTGTCTTGCTTCTGCATAGCTTTTAATTACTTCTTGATCCATAAATAATTGTGAATTCCTTCCTTAGTATCAGCTATTTAATATTCCTCTCATCGGGGTTTATAATCCATTCTGATGTCTACGGCTGGCCCTGCCACGAGGCCAGTCAGGCATTTGGCCTAGGGCGTGGGGCTCCAAATTAGATGACCCCTTGGTGACTTAGTGGGGCTCACCTGCCCCAGCCAACCTGCCCTGCAGCCGTGGGTCCGGAATCCAGCCAGCCCAGAGCACCGCTGCTGCCTAGCCAGAAGGCGGCTCTCCTGCCCTGGCTCTAGTCCCGTGGCACTCGTAGCCAGCTGGTGCAGCAGTGTCTTGGATGGCAGCGACCCCTCTTGCGCAGCTGGCATTCCGGTGCTTGGCGAAGAAGGAGTCATCCTGTGCAGTCCGTCTCCACCTTTGCACAAGCCCTGCCGCCAAATTCAAAGATGGCTGGCTGGGCTGCTGGGTGGGTTGGGGCTGAGGCGGAAGGGAGGGCGGCTGGGGGGCTGCTCACAAGGCCGGCTGGGGGGCCAAGGGGCCTGGTGAACAGGAGCAGCTCCCCTAGGCCAGGCAGGCAGCGGTGATCTGTCCTTTCAGCCACTCAAGCCCTTTCGTCGCTTGGATCTGGCCTCCCACCTGTCTAGTAGTCACTTGTGGGCAAAGGGAAGAAGGCATTCAGTTGGCCAGACAGGGCTGCTGTGGAGGGAGGGAGGAAGGGAGGCCACCCCAGGGTCTTGCACAGATTGTCGGGGGGGGGGGGCTGCTCTGCCACTGAAGCCAAATGCCCCGTGGGTGGAGAAGCTGCCCCCCCACCACCACAGACGTCACCCTTGAAGCCTCTTCAAGGGCAGAGGAATGCCCAGGGCTCTGCTGGACCCACTGCTGCCCCTTGCCAAACACGGTATCCTGTGCCCCCCCCCTGCCCCCAGCCAGTCGGCCCCATGGCTCAGCAGCAGCGCCAATCCGCCTGTGGAGGGGGAGGCCTTTCTGTTTCCCCGGGAAGCAGCAGGGAAAGGGGAAAGGGCTGCAGCTGGAGGCAGCGGGGGGCATTAGCATCAGGGACGGGAGCAGGCAACCGGCCTTTCTGCTCCCCCCCCCCTCCTCTCCCCTCAACTCTACTCTCCCCTAAACCCCCCCCTCCAGGCAGTTGCCAAATGCAAAGAGAAAGAAGAGGGCACAGGCAATAGCAGGGAAGGGTGCTGGAGCTGGCTTCTAAGCACTTTGCAGATCCCACAGAGGTGCAAATCTCCTGGCCTGGGTCCGTTTTGGCTGAGCCTTCTCTCCTTCACAAGCAGACAACCCGGGGGGGGGGCGCTTGGTTCGAGTCCTGAACCTGTTTCAGGCAGCCCCTGGGCAGAGCGGAGGTCGGCCAGGCCAGGCCAGGCCAGGCAGGTGAGGGGCGGGGGGGGGGAGCCAGAAGTTGGCCTTGCCTGGGGCACCAGATGGTCTAGGGCCAGCCCTGCTAATATCCAGAGTTGTTCTGACGATGCTATGTGTGGAAAGGATCTGGGGGTCTTAGTGGACTGTACACTGAACAGGAGTCAGCAGTGTGATGCAGTAGCTAAAAAGGCAAATGCAATTTTGGGCTATATCAACACAAATAAAGTGTTCAGATCACACGGAGTGATGGTATCACTTTACTGTGCTCTGATTAGACCTCAGAGTATTGTGTTCAGCTTTGGGCACCACATTTTAAAGAAGGATATAGACAAGCTCAAACGTGTCCAGAGGAGTGCAACAAAGATGATGAGAGGTCTGGAGACCAAGTCCTGAAGGAGCTGGGCCTGTTTAGCCTGGAGAGGAGGCAGCTGAGAGGTGATCCGATCACCATCTTTAAGTATTTGAAGGCAGGGCCGGCGCGTCCATTAGGCAGTGCGTGTGGGGAAGGCTCTGGTTTTGGCTCTCCCGCCAGCCCTTGCCTCTGAGGCGAGGGAAATAGCAAGCTCAGTGGCAGCCATCTCGGGGCTTCTGGCCTCAGCACATGCACACGCCACTCACTCACCACTGCTCCGTCCCTCGTGTCTGTGTGCGCTTAGGCCTGAAACCCAACGGCAGCCACTATTGAGCTTGCCCTTGTCGAGGGGCGGTGGGGACACCTGGCCTGTGGCTGTTTGAAGGGCTGCTGTCATATAGAGGAAGGTGCGGAATTGTTTTCTGTGGCCCCAGAAGGCTAGACTAGAACCAATGGCTAGAAATTAAATCAGAAGAGTTTCCAGCTAAACATTAGGAAGAGCTGCCTGTCAGAGCAGTTCCTCAGTGAAATAGGCTTACTCAGGAGGTGGAGGTTTTTAAGTAGAAGCTAGAGGGCCATCTGACAGCAATACTGATTTTGTGAATTAGGCAGATCATGAGAAGGAGGGGTTGCCTCGGTGCTTAGTTCCTGTGGCCCTTTCTTACATGCCCAGGGAAATGCTGATTGACACTTTGGGGTCAGGCAGCAATTTTTGTCCAGGCCAGTTTGGCCCCAGGCGTCCTGGGATTTTTTGCTGTCTTCTGGGCAAGGAGCCTGCAGGGGCCACTGGGGGCATGTGAGGGGGTAGTTGTGAATTCCTGCCTTGTGCAGGAGGTTGGACTAGATGGCCTGGGAGGTCCCTTCCAACTCTAGGATTAGTCTGTTGTAGGGAAAGAGGTAGCATTCCATGGTGTCTTAAAGACTAAACAAGTCCAGGAGCTTTGTGTGAACCAGAAACCACTGGATGTGTGAAGTGCTACACAGAGTATGGAGGTACTCACAGAACAAGGCCAGGGGAGAAGAAAGCAATGATGGAGAGACATGCAAAGGTGCAACAAGACCTTGCAGAGCTCAGAGGCAAACGAGATCCACTCCCAAAGGGAGGTGGGGCTTTCTGACTGGAGAGGAGGAGGCGATTGGATTTACCCGCCCCCCCCCCCCCGCCCTTCACTTGGAGTCTCAGAGCCGCTTACAGTCTCCCTTCCCTTCCCCTCCCCACAACAGACGTCCTGTGAGGAAGATGGAGCTGAGAGAGCTCTGACAGAAACTGCTCTTGAGAGGAAGTGCTTTTGACTGACTCAAGGTCACATCCACAGGGGCATGAGGAGGAGTGGGGAATAACTCCGTGCAAGAAGGATCAATGCTTTTCTTGGGAAATGGTCCCACTGGGATTGGGAGGGAGGCGGGAGGCCTTTCTGTTTATCTCCTCAGCCTGAGTCAAAGATTCGCCAACAGTAAGGGAGTGTCCCGGGGAGATGTAGCCCCCCAGATTACTCCTGCAGCGGCAGAGCCTTTGAGTGACTCAAGGTCACATCCACACGGGCAACACCTCGTGTGCTCAAAGGGCAGGAAACGGTCCTCACACTCCCGCTCCTCCAGCAGCCAGCAAGGCCGTTCTGCCTTTGGTATCCACCAGGTGGGGCTGTTTCCGGGCCAGGAGAATCCATGGGGCTGGGGAGGGGGAGGGACAGTCCAAAGGGTTTCCACAGGGAGGCATCAGCCTGGAGCTGCTGTGTCGACATTCCTATGTCGAGACCAGGGTCACCTCGCCGCCCCACAGGGTTTGCGTAAACTCTGACTGTGCAGCTGGGTGTGTCGCCACACCCCGCCCCCCCACACACTGTGCGGGAGGGACTCTGCCCCGTCGTCACATGCCTGTCTGGACTGCCCTCCCGCCCTCCCCTGCCAAGCGGTCCTGGGGCCACGGCTGCTCAGCCCTCCATTAGCAGGGTGCCCCCCCCCGGTGTGGTTGCCGTCCTTGGCCTGGGATGGCGGGGGGGGGGGTGGTTCTTACCTCGCTCGGGGGTCTCCCAGTCCAAGAGCCACCAAAGGCAGTAGAGGACGGTGACCGACCAGTAGGAAGTGAAGAGCAGGCCGATCAGGAGACTGGTGAAGAAGAGGCCTGTGGGGAGAGCAGAGCAGAGGGGCGGGGGTGAGGGGCAGGACTCAGCCCGGAGGCCTCATCTCCTTGCGGGTCTGCCTGCTTCCTTCGTGGAGAGCGGGGCTCTCTCCTTCAGGCGCAAGGTGGCCGTTGCCTCTTCCTTCTCCTCACTGTCAGGGCCAGCGCTGGCCTGGGGGGCGCCCCACATCACTCACAGAGGCTTCCCGCTCCCGGGCTGGCTTCCTTCCCCGCCTCCACCTCTCCTGCGTGGGGTGCAGCGCCAGAGCGAAGTCCGGCGGCAGGCAGGCCCTGCCTGGGGTTGGCTCAGGGCAAGGGAGGAGGCGGTAAGGAGTTGTGCAACCGGGATGGGGGGGGGGTCTCCCACCCTTAGCTGCGTAGGTCTGAGGACCCTCCCCCCTCTCCCAACCCCCCGCCGCCGCGGCGGGGGGTTGGGAGAGGGGGGAGGGTCCTCAGACCTACGCAGCTAAGGGTGGGAGACCCCCCCCCCATCCCGGGCACAACTCCTCCGCCTCCCTCTTGCCTGGAAAACCCCAGGAGGGCTGCTGCCGCCGGACTTCGCTTCCCACCACCCAGAGCCCCCTCCCCTCCCCTCCCCTCCCCTCCCGGCTGCGAAAGAGCCACCCCGCGCTGCGTGCCTGCCTGGGCGAGGAGGAGGAGGAAGCCTCCGGCAAGCGGCGCTGGAGACTTCCCTCCCTCCAGCAGCCCCCCTGCCCTGGCGCGGCCTACCGAAGAAGAGGAAGGTGAGCACCCATTGGAAGACGCTCAGCGCCGCCAGGTGCGGGTGGGCGGGGGGCATGGCGCTGGCAGGAAGGCGATCCGGGACGGAAGACAGAAGCCGCCGCCGCTCCTCCCGGCCCACCACCTGCTCCTGCTGCCGCCGCCCTCCCGCGGGGTCAGCGTGCCGGTCCCCGCCGCTGGGCTGTACTTTGGCCCGGCTGGGCGGGCGGAGGCTGCTCCGGGGCGCGCCTCTCTCTCTCTCGCGGCAGAGGGCGGGGGTGGGGGGAGGGAGGGAGGGAGGGAGGGAGGGAAGCCGGCCGGAGCCCTGCCTGTCTCCAGGCCACGATCCGGGAGCGCCCCTTGGCCCTGGGCTCCCTTCGCCGTCACCAGCATCAAGGGCGTGTGCAGAGCGCACCTCTCCCGCCGGGACGCCCACCTTCCCCTCCGCTCCCCAGGCTTTGGGCTGGAGAGAGCCGCCGAGGGGTCGGTCGGGGCTGCCGGGGGCGGGGGCGTGGGAAAGGTTTGCCCGCAGGCGGCCCAGCCTCGCTCCGCTCGCCTTTCTGCAGCTGAGAGGGCTGGACTGGGGGGAGGGCGCCGGAGCCCCTCTGGAGGAGCGGGGCCCTTGAGAAGCGCGCCGGGCGCCGCCAGCCCCTTCCAGCCGCCGGGCTGCTTCCGAGGTGGGGCTGGTGGGGCAGGGTCGCCTCCACCTGCTGCTGCTGCTGCTGCGGGCGGCTCCCCCCCCCCCTTCCTCCACGACTAGGGGGCGGAATTGGCGTCAGCTTCCCTTGTCTGGCCGGCCGTGCTGGAGGAAGGGGGCTGCTTCATTGGGGGTGCCTGCAAGCCCCCCAGGAAAGACGGGAGAGGGCTGTGACGCCGCGCAAGGGATCCACGGACTGCACAGGCCCGGGCGGAGCTAGGCGAGGAGGGCGGGGGGGGGGGCGTGGGACGCGGCCGGGCAGGCTGGGGAAGAGGCGGAAGCCGTCCGAGAGCCGCTCTGTCGCTGCTGCTGCGCTCTTTGTACTCCTCCTGCAGCCCGGGCCAGCGCGCTCCAAGCGGAATCTGTCTGCCCAAGGCCGGACCGCGCCGTCGGGGAAGGCGCCTCTCTCCTCCGCCCCTGTAAGGAAGGCGAGCGCCCCCGAGACCTCCTACCCGGGCCGAGAGGAGCCCTGCAGGTGTGGCCCGCTTGGCCTACCGTGAAGCCGGAGACGCACCGGAACGCTCTCCCCCGGGCGCAGGACGGTCTCACAGTGCCCCACCGACTTGGGGGGCTGGGGGACCTCTCCCTGCTCCCGCAGCCTGCCTGGCTTGGATGGCTGCCCAGGAGGAGCGGGGAGCAGCAGTATGTCACCGAAGGCTTTGCCGGGATCGTGGCCACGCCAGCTCCAAGCGCCTCCACGACGCCACTGCTGGACGCCACGTGGTCCGCCTTCTTTCTTGGTCGCCAAGGGCCCGCCGGGCTGCGGCTTGGTTCTCTTGGGCCTCACGCCAATGTGGAGAGATCCTCCTGGGTGCACGAAAGAACCAGTTCTTTTCCAGAGAAGAAGAAGCGATTGGATTTATACCGGGCTTTCTTGGCTCAGAGCGGCTTCCAACCTCCTTCTCTTCCTCTCCCCACAACAGACACCCTGTGGGGCAGGTGGGGCTGAGAGAGCTCCGGGAGAACTGTGACTGGCCCAAGGTTACCCAGCTGGCTGCAGGTGGAGGAAGACGGGGGAGTCAAACCGGGTTCTTCAGATTAGCGTCCACTGCTCTTAACCACTACACCAAATGGGCTCACCAAGGCGAGGTTTCGAATTGATTGCGGGAGAGACAGGATTGGTTCAGGATTTGACAAGGTACTCCAGAGTCAGGCCTAAGAGGAGAGAAACTGTTGCAGGAAGAGTGGAGCGGGCAGGGAGAAAGAGGCCAGGTCTTCTGTGCTGGGAACGGCCACAAGGAGGAGTGGGAGAGAGGAACGATTTCATGGGAGAAGAAGAAGAGCCATGCATTCCCCTGGCTTTCTCTGCTGCCGAGCCTGATCTGTTTGGATGGCCCAGAAGTGGAGGGTGGAGGGTGGAGGCCTCAGGCAGAGCTTCCAGAGGTCCCAGCCAGGAAACCACAGTAGAGGACGGTCGGTGGGCAGCAGTGGTGAGGAAAGATCCCAAAGAGGAGGCCGCCTCTGCACAAGCAGAAAGGCCAAGGCCATGGACCGACCAGGCCTGTCGCATTCATTTTCCACAAGGGCTGCATCTCCCACAAATGGGACCTTGTGGGGCCAAGCCATGCAGATGATAAAATGTAATGCCAAGTAGCAGAGACATAAACTTTAGAAAGGATAAAGATAAACACAATTAAAGGGACCTGAGGGACTGTCTTTCCCCATATGAACCCCAGAGAGCACTGAGGTCAGCCGGAAAAAACCTAATGACTATCCCTGGGCCGAAGGAGAGTAAATACCAGAATACTAGAACACGGGCCTTTTCAATCGCGGCCCCGGCCCTATGGAACCAACTCCCCGAGGAGGTGCGGGCCTTGCGGAACCTCGATCAGTTCCGCAGGGCCTGCAAGACCACCCTTTTTAAACTTGCACATCCGGACTGCTAAAGAAGTTTGTTAATCAAGGATCCGCCAATGCGGTTTTAAAGACCTATACCGCTGTGTATAAACTGGCAGAACTAGCATTAAACTCCATCAGCACTGTCAGTCGAAGTTACTTAACCGTATGTACTGGATTATTGGGTTTAATGTTATTAAGTTTAATGTTTTTATATTGTTAAATTTAAAGGTTTTATCTATTATTGTATGTTTTTATAAAGTGTTAGCCGCCCTGAGCCTGCCGAGGTGGGGAGGGTGGGATAGAAATAAAATTTATTATTATTATATTATTATTAAAGACATCTTTATACTTAAGATACAAACATGCTTAAAACTCTTGTGATATTTTGTTTAAAATGGAAAGGTGGGGGAAATAGTGGGATCTGGCAAAGCAATTTTTAAAATAAAACATGAAGAAAAAACACAAGGATCACAAGCAGAAACTAAAAATATAAACTAAAAACATAAAATGCTCTGAACCTAGGAAAACATGAAATGGCTGGGCATTGCAAGCTTCTCTCCCCACCCCACCTCTATCTATTCAGATTGGCAATGGCTCTCCAGGATAATATCCGCTTTGGCTGTGGGTTTCCAGGTTAGGTTTCTAGCACCAGTTTTCAGGTCCATTCAGCAGAGACATGCTGGCTAAAAGCAATCAACCCTTTAATGGCAGGGAGACCACTCCAGCTAGCAACAGCTTCAACTGGCCATACCTTGAAAAGTGGACATGTTTAAAGCTCTGATGATATTTTGTTTAAAATGGAAATGTGGGAGGGATTTGGCAACACAATGCTTAAAATAAAACATCAAAAAAAGCACAAGGATCATAGCAGAAAGTAAAAATATAAAATGAGTCTAGGAAGACAATAAATGGCTGGGAATTGCAAGCTTCTCCCCCCTTCCCCCCCCCACCCCGCCCCGGGTCTACTGAGATTGCCAATGGCTCTCCAGTGTAATATCCCTCTTTTGCTGTGGGTTCCCAGGTTAGAGTATTCACTAGGCACCAGTTCACAGGTCCATTCAGCAGAGACAAGCTGGCTCAAAGCATCAACCCTTTATTTACAAGGAGCTTAAACTAGCCATAAATATTGTAAAAGTGAAACTGCAATGGAGTGAAGCTCCACTCCATTGAAATATATTGCAGCACAAAGTTGCAAGGAAAACAGATAATGGATTTTCCAATAAGGTCTCTGGACCCAGATAGACCAATCTGTCTGGGTGCAGAGACCTTAATGGAAAATCCATTATCTGTTTTCCTTGCAGCTTTGCAAGCCCAGAACAGCTTCTAGCTGATGCCAGCATACACAAGGCAGAAAGTGCTGGGAACATTGGGTGCGGCCTTGGAGCTTCAAAGGGTGAGGAGGAAATTGCTGCTGGTCTGATTGAAGCTCAGGGCTGGCTGGGTGTGGCCTGCAGGCCGGGAGTTTGACACCCCAGGTCTAGACTTTCCAATTTCCCCAGGGAGGGGGGAGGGAGAGGGAGATGCTGGGGCTGGGCCAGGGGCATTGTAATGCGGAGTCCTTAAAAGAAACGGGGGCCCAGCGACATCACAGGGAGGGACCTCCGTTGCCACAATCTATGGAGGCAGGAGCATGGGGAGGGTGGTTTCCTGGGCACCTTATTTGTGTGACTTACTTCTGAAATGTACTAAATTATGGCATCACAGATGCTTTTGTTTGGTAAATGTATGGCTGAAGTCTCTGAGCCAGGGCAGAGTGCAAAAGAGCTGCTGTGCGCTCAAGGTCTGAACGATGTGCAGAGTTCTTCTCCCTTCAAGCTCATATCCTACAAGTGCTGTTTGAGGCAATTCAAAACAGTGCCCATAGCCATGACCCCAAAACAAACTCACAGCTATGCCACCTAGAAGGCTACATACCTTGCTTTTTCACACATTGCTTAAAAACTCCAAGAAATTATTTTTAAAAATCCCATAATTACGCTTTTTGGAAATAACTGCATTCCTGCTAATTTCTGTTCTTTTGGTTCAACTTGTAAAACACATTTGGCTTCAACAAATGATCTTCAGGCAGCTGAATACAACTTGAACTTTTAATTAGCAATGCAAATGTGGGTCTTATTTATATTTTAAAATTATAAAGTCAAATATTCTCTTAATCCCCTATCCCTCCTTTTGCTCCCGTAAGCGCCCCCCCTTACCCAATTTCCTTTCACCTCCCCACATCCGCATAGTTGATTGGCATGTGTGGGTCTGATTAGTGACAAACCTCATCTAAGTACAACCCACCACTTGCTAAGATGCAACCAATAAGAAACCCCCGTACTTAAAGCCTCCTGGGAAACCTCCAGGAATTGCCTGGAGACCTCCTAGCACCACATTCCCCTTCTCAATTTCCTGCTCGGGGGAGGGGAGGGGGAACTTTGTAGACGGACACGCCGGGAGGCACGTGGGCCGCCTTCCTGTTCTCTGGCTGCAGGAAAGAAGATTCCAGTCCTGCGCTTCAGCTACCATCCCTTGCGACTGAGTCCCTCGTGTGAGCTTGTTGCCCGGGGGGAGGAGGCTCAGCACCCCCTTGGGCAAATCCTTGAGCTCCTCAGCACCCCCAGAGTTTACAGCTATGGAAGAGACCCCCAGACCCTTTGGCTGGCAAAATGGCAGGCAGCCATTCTAGGAGCCAGCAGACAGCATCTCCAACACCATTTAAAATTATTTATATGTTTTATTCTTTTATACTTGTATTTAGATTGTTTTTATCATGACTATTAGCTGCCCAGAGTCCGCTTGCGGAGTGGGCAGCATAAAACAAATGTTTTATTTTAATTATATATTGTGAATTGTTAATTTAAAGTGTAATTTTATACTTTTATGTTAGTTTTATATATGTTGTGAGCCGCCCTGAGCCACTCGATGGGAAGGGCGGGATATAAATAAAAATAAAATAAAATAAAAAAAAATAAAATAAATTTAAAGCAAATAAATAAATAAACCAATGCCAAAAGAGAGGCCTGCAGGGGGAGTCCAGGCTAAGCCCCTATGCTTTGGGGAGAGGGCTTTGCAGGGCAGCGAAGGGGGGTTATGCCCAGGCAGGGGAATATCCTCGGAGGGCAAGAGGCTGGGTGAGCTGGGCCTGCTGTGGAGGGGCAAGTGTTGCCTCCCTGGGTCCCATTTACACTGGAGAAGTGGGCAGATGCAGTTTACCAAAGATAAGTCTGAGTTCTCATCTGGGTAACAAAGATTAGCAACATGCATCCTGGATGGGGGATATGCTTCTGGGTCGCTGTGTGTGTGAACAAGATCCTGGGGTCTGGATGGACCATAAATTAAATATGAGCAGCCAGTGTGATGCCGTGACAGAAAAGGCTAATGCCATCTTGGGGGTGCATCAGCAGAGGCGTAACTTCCAGATCACAACATGTCATAGTTCTGCTGCACACTGCATTGGTCAGGCCACACCTGGAGTTCTGGAGGCCTCCCTTCAAGAAGGATGTGGATGGAGTGGATGCCATCCAGGACGCTCAGGGGCCTGGAGACCAAGAAGCCCTCCAAGGAGGAAAGCCTGAGGAGGAACTTGGGAAGGTTCAGAGGGGGGTGGGCACAGGATTGCTGCCCCTTAGAGGAGGCTTCCTGTTGGCACCAGAGGACTTGCAGGGATGGGTCTAAATGAAGGGAGCGAACGTACCAGCTGGGTATGAGGGATATGAGTGGTTCAGCAGCGGAGGCGGTGAGCTCCCCCTCCCGGCCAACTCTGGGATTCTCTTCTGTGATTCAAGAAGGGCGGCAGCAGCAGCTGGCATGCACGGAGCCACACCTGGCTGGCTGCTCTCTGGTCGCAGCACGAATGTCCCAACTTTCTTCTCCCCAGAAAAGCTGCAGTGCCTGCCCGAGAGAGCGGTAAGAAGGGCAACGCTGTTTTGGGGAGGCCGGGGAGCCAGCAATCCACCAGTGCCTCAGCAACTAACGAAGACTTCTGAATCCCGCCCCCACCGGCTGCCACTGGCTCCCTCCCATCGCCGGTTTATCGCCCAAGGCCAGGTGGGGGAAGCACTCTGCGCCTGCGCAGAATGAGTGCAGCCTGGTTAGGGGCGAATCTTGCCTCAGGTTTCTTGAGAGCGGCGCATTGCCGCTGGGAGAAGAAGGGGCGGGGCTGGTCCCTTGGCTGCCTGTGACCCCCCCCCTCCCTTCGGCTTCCTGCAGAGCCAGTCTGGTGGGGGGCAGAGGACCCCCCTCCCGCTCCGCCCTGGAGACTAGGCGGGAGGCCTTGGGGGCCGGCCAGCCACCCGCTCTTGGCCTGACCCGCCCCCCTCAGAGGGGAGTGGGGGACGCTGCTGCTTCAGGGCCCCGTGGCCGGGGGAGGAAGCGGGAGGGCTGCAAAGGAGAGTTATAAAGAGTGACGTCTCACCCCGGGAGAGGAGGCGGCTCTGGACTCCAGGGGTCTCTGAAGGAGATGGTGCCTCTTCAGCCTAAGGTCGGAGTGGGCAGGGCCCAGGGGGGACGCCCACCGCTTGCACAGGGATCGTTCCTTTCTTGCTATGCTTTCAAAGAGGCAGGCAAGGGGGCAGTTTGTGCCAGGGACCCAGGCGGGCCTGTGGAGAGAAAGGGAGGCGTGCGTTCTGCGCCCCCCGCCCGCTGCCCTGGCTGCAGCCGCAGGCATGACCGCCTCCCCTCCTATCCCAAGAGGAGCCGCGAGCAACAGCGGGGTGGGGGGAGCGGGAGCAGCAAAGGCCTTGCCGCTTCCCTGCCCCTCTTCCCTCCCAGCCGCCCCAAGTACAAGCAGCCTGCACGGTTCACCTGAGGAGGGCCAAAATGTATTTAGTAAAGAAAACCCAACCACTGGGCGGGGAGGGGGGGGGGACTCAGAGGCAAAGCATGATGCAGATGGGGGCGTGGTCCGCAAATGCCCCCCCCCCCGCAGGCCTGGCTCATAATTGGACCAAGAACCGACAAGCCACAGAAGGAGATCTGGACTGGCCTTAGCCCGGCTGTGGCCAGCTGACCCTGGGAGGGCCAGTTAGAAAGAAGGGAAAGTCCAACCAGCCGGACCCGCTGCCCTCGATTGGCACCTTCCGGGCCCAGCCCACAACTTCCTGCACGAGGCAGTTGGTGCTCTTCACCCTGCATCCCACTAGGGGCGCTCTTTGCGCTGTCGCTAGTTGTGACGAATAGTGGACTTGTGTGTGTGTGTGTGTGTGTGAGAGAGAGAGAGAGAGCGAGGCAACTTCATGTGCATAAGAAGAACCATCACGTGCCCTGCTGGACCCTCCCCCACTCCCAAAGGCCCACAGAGTCCAGCAACCTGCCCCACATCTGGTGGGTCAAACAAAACGGGCAGGGAGAAGAGGCCTGCATTGGCCCTCCTGCTGGCTGGAAGGGCTCCCTGCATTCACCACGGAACTCTTCCGGGAATCTCCTGAGCCCCTTGCAAAATCTTTCTCCAATTGCCGCCACTGGCAGGCAGGGAATTCCACAGTTTAATTCCTGATGGAGTAAAGTGTTTCTTTTTGCCTGTCCGGAGTTCATTGCCCATCAACTTTGTGGATGTCCCCAGGTGCTCAGATTAAGGGCAAGTGAGAAAAAAGTCCCTTTTCTCCGCCAGAACTGCCTCAGTCTCTCTGCCCTCTGCAGGCCAGGAACCCAGCCCCCACGGGAAGGAGAGCTCCAGGTCTTGAGTGCCCCCCCTCCCAATTTCTGTCCTCACAGGTTAGACTGGAGCCATCTCGGCGCTCAGATGGACTCTTTGGGGGACAAAAGACCTGTATGCTGCCTCTCCAGAGAACTCCAGGTGCCATTGTCGGGGTTTGGCCACTTCCTGAAGTCATGAGATAATGAATTGTTTGCCTATGCATGCCGATGCCTAGTTTGGAGGTAAAGCCAATAGGCCACTCTGCACATATATCCTGCCAGAGACTGGGTGTCAATATGCATATTACCCTGCGTTGGTAAGCTCTAGTTGGGTAATCAATACATTGGGGATGGACTAGGGAGAAGCATTGGGTTACTGTTTTATGACCTTTTGTCTAAATCTTTATTCCTCCTCACCAGTTGCTTTTAGACCTCAGAGAGCAAACATGTAATGCTTATCCTTTCCTTGTTTTGTAGAATTCCAAGTTACCTTTTCCTCACCAGAAAAGTAAAGATCACTTCTAAAGCTAAATGTGAGTGTGCCAGCTGCTTTGGACTTTTACCTTTTGCTTAACTCTAAGTATCCCCAACAGCTTTACAAAATAAAAGATTACCAATCATAAAGAGGATAAAATATTAATATCTAAAAATTCAGACAGCCTCAAAGTGGCATAAACCATTGGGCTGCCTAAAATGAAGATGATGATATTGGATTTATATCCTGCCCTCCACTCCGAAGAGTCTCAGAGCGGCTCACAATCTCCTTTACCTCCTTCTCCCACAACAGACATCCTGTGAGGTGGGTGGGGCTGGAGAGGGCTCTCACAGCAGCTGCCCTTTCAAGGACAACCTCTGCCAGAGCTATGGCTGACCCAAGGCCATGCTAGCAGGTGCAAGTGGAAGAGTGGGGAATCAAACCTGGTTCTCCCAGATAAGAGTCCGCACAGTTAACCACTACACCAAACGGGCTCTCCTGATTCTCATGTAACAATTCTGATGCTAAAAACAGACAAAGACAATTTTAAAATATCAAAGAGCTGGGCATGTTTAGCCTGGAGAGGAACATAAGAGAAGCCATGTTGGGTCAGGGCAATGGCCGATCCAGTCCAACACTCTGTGTTACACAGTGGCCAAAAAAAAACAGGCACCATCAGGAGGTCCACCAGAGGGACCAGGACACTAGAAGCCCTCCCATTGCTGCCCTTCCCAAGCACCAAGAATACAGAGCATCACTGCCCCGGACATAAGAGAAGCTGTGTTGGTCCATCCAGTCCAACACTCTGTGTCACACAATGGCCAAAAGACCCAAATGCCATCAGGAGGTTCACAAGTGGGGCTAGAAGCCCTTCCACTTTGCCCCCCCCCCCAAGCACCAAGAATACAGAGCATCACTGCCCCAGACAGTTCCAACAATATGCTGTGGCTAATAGCCACTGATGGACCTCTGCTCCATATGCTCATCCAATCCCCTCTTGAAGCTGGCTATGCTTGTAGCCATCACCACTTCCTATGGCAGTGAATTCCTTTAGGTGAAGAAATACTTCCTTTTATTGGTTCTTACCTGACTGCTCAGCAATTTCATTGAATACCCATGAGTTCTTGTGTTGTGAGAAAGGGAGAAAAGTACTTTCTCTACCTTCTCCATCCCATGCATAATCTTGTAAACCTCTATCATGTCATCCCACAGTTGACGCTTCTCCAAGCTAAAGAGCCCAAGCATTTTAACCTTTCTTCATAGGGAAAGTGTTCCAAACCTTTAATCATTCTAGTTGCCCTTTTCTGGACTTTTCCCAATGCTGTAATATTTTTTGAGGTGCGGTGACCAGAATTGCACACAGTATTCCAAATGAGACCACACCATTGATTTATACAGGGGCATTATGATATTGGCTGATTTGTTTTCAATTCCCTTCCTAATAATTCCCAGCATGGTGTTGGCCTTTTTTATTGCAATCACACACTGTCTTGACATTTTCAGTGAGTTATCTACCATGACCCCAAGATCTCTCTCTTGGTCAGTGTCTGCCAGTTCATACCCCATCAACTTGTATTTATAGCTGGGATTTTTGGTCCCAATAATAGGATCACCATCTTCAAGTACTTGAAGGGCTGTCATAGAGAGGATGGTGTGGAATTGTTTACTGTTGATCCAGAAGGTACAACCAGAACCAATGGGTTGAAATTAAATCAAAAGAGCTTCCAGCTAAACATTAGGAAGAACTTCCTGACCATTAGAGCAATTCCTCAGTGGAACAGGCTTCCTCCTCGGGAGGTGGTGGGCTCTCCTCCTTTGGAGGTTTTGAAACAGAGGCTAGAGGGCCATCTGACAGCAATGCTGATTCTATAAATTTGGCAGATCCTGAGAAGGAGGGCAGGAAGGGTTGCATCAGTGCTTAATTCTCATGGCCCTTTCTTACACAACCAAGGAAATGCTGATTGCCAATTTGGGTGGGGTCAGGCAGCAATTTTTCTGCAGGTTTTGTGTTTGTTTGGGTTTTCTTGCCCTCTTCTGGACATGGAGCAGGGGTAACGGGGGTTCGTGGGGGGGAGGGGGAGAGGTATTTGTGAATTTCCTGTATTGTGCAGAGGGTTGGACTAGATGACCTGGGAGGTTTCTTTCAACGTTATGATTCTAATTCCTAAGCTAAAAGCCTGTCTGGGGTTGGACTTTCCACAGATGAGGTGCCGTCACCAACAAGGCCCTGCTCCTGTTCCTACTCACTTCTCCTTTACAGACAGGGGCCTTTGCTAAAACCATTACATGATTTAGGGGGAGGGGGATCAAGTCCTTGAAACTGTATAGCCTTTCAGCACAACTGACCATAGGGCCATTCAAAGGCCAGCAGGCTTCCCCTCCCCCCCCCACCATTGGCAGATGGCTTCTTCCCAGGACAGGAAACTGTTTCCTGCTCTGGTCACCAGTTGTCTGGCTTGCTGGGAGGTGGGCAGCCACCCACACCACTTCTGGCCCTCTACCCAGCTGGGCAGTCTCAGCAGGGAGCAGCAGAACATGGAGGGGGGGAGGAGGAGGGGGGGCCTTTTGGGCTAAGGAAAAGAGAGAGACCCAGGTGAAGAGCAGATGATATAAGGAAGGCTGGAGATTGTGCTACCATCTGAGCCCCATTGAACAGGATTTGCCTTCATTCTCCTTTCCCCATCTCCTTTGCTCCACTATCCTCTGTCCTTCGGTTCTCTCTCCAAGGCGTTTATGGAAACCTGGGGCTGCGTTCCCCATCAGGCTGTGAAGCATCTTGTGCATGCCCCCCTCCCCCCGCTAAACAGAGACAGCTCCTATCACCCAGAAAGCCACAAAGGAGCTCTTTGGAGCATGTGAAGAGTGCCTTTTCTAGACCATTCCTAGGCCGAACTAACCACACCAAGGGCTTTTGGGCACTGGGCATGTCTTGGAGGCCTGGCCAGTGCCCAGGAGGCTCTTGCTGTGCAGAAGCTCAGCACCCTCCAGGAAAGCTTCAGCCATCTGCAAATGCAAGAGCTGCTCCCGCCGGAGGGCCAGCATCTCGGATGGGGCTGGGGGAATCTATTTCCAGCCTTCTCTGACCCCACAGACAGGCAGCCACCCCTGGGCCAGCTGTGCAACACCTGCCTGCCATCGGGCAGAGAGGCCAGCCATCCCCTCAGCCCTGGGGTGATCTGAGGCCATGCAACACAGCAGCAGCGGCAGCGTGCACCCAGGAAGTGGCCTGCAAAGAGAATTCCACAGCCAGCCTGGAAGGTTTCCCACTTTATTGCACTGAAAAGGTTGGCTCTAGCGAGAGGCGGGAGGCCCTCCCCATCTGAAAGTCCTCCACTGAGGCAGCAGCAACTGGACCTGCCAACCTGCCCCAAAGAGGTGCTGCAATCCCAACCCCACAGCCCAAACTCCCCCCTCCCCAAATGTACCCCAGATGCCGGGATCCCAGTTCTGGAAGGGAGGGTGGGGGGATGAACTGTGCCCTACACCGCCCCCCCCCCCCACTGCAGAACAGATGCTGCTGCCGGGAAGGCCTCCTTATTCACCCAGTGACAGGGATTCTTCCCCGGCCGCCTCCCACCCGGCCTATTAGCCTGACAGTTCCAGGTTCAGTCTGGGCAGCTGCTGAGGGTGTGGCTCCTCCTAGCTCCTCCTCTTCTCTTCTAGATCAGGTTGAGATGCTTGTTTTCAGGCACACCAAACTGGACTTTGTGGTCCTCAAAGAGCTGGACAAGCTTCTCCAGGTAGGTCTTGTGCAACTGGTCAATGGCTTCTGGGGAGGGATTGGGGGTCTTGGGCACGAGGATTGGGGCCCCCACTGTGGGAGAGAGGCAGAGTGGGCACCACACGGCACAAGACACCTTTCTTCCCACCTCCGCCACCAGCACTCCCCCCCACACCCACTGCTCATCACCCCAGGCGGTCCACCCTTCCCTCCCAGCCACCATGAGGGCCAATTGGGGGTCTGCCACGCCAGAAAGGTGCCTGGGGAAGGACTTTCCAGGATAGTCAGGGCTGAATTTGAGCCACATGAAGCTCCTTATAGTGAAGCGGACTCTTCATCTAACAAGGCCACTCTTGCCTACTCAGAAGGCCAGCAGCTCTCCCCAGTCTAGTGGGGGAGGTCTTTCCCAGCCCCTCCTGCCTGGTCCTTTGAGCTGGAGATGCTGCTGCTGCCGTGGACTCAACCTGGGACCTTCTGCATGCCAAGCAGATGCTCCTCCACTGAGCCACAGCCCCTTCTCTCTGGGACTCATGCACCCCGCCCCCAGGTCAGTATTCAGGGACCACTTCCAGGAAGGCCCAAGGCCCTCCCCCCCATAGCTGCCTCAACACACAGCAGGACATGAGACATTTTGCCTCACTGAGCTACTCTTCGCCTGGGCGGCAAAGGTGAGCTGCCAAGTTTAGGAGCTGCATTCAGTGCCAGGATATCTGCTTGGCATACGGTCCAGTCCCTGGTGGCATCTTCAGCCAAAGAGCCAGGCAGGAGGGGAGGGGAACGGCCTCTCTCTGCCTGAGGTGACAGAGACCCTGATGGGCTGCGGGGAGGGCAGCTTCACCTGGGCAACACAACAATGACCCTTTCTAGCCCCTCCCCAGCCCTGCAGTGTGAAAGACCAGCTTCTGCACTTTCACCCAAAGGTCAAGGGCTGAGAAGCCACTCTGCATGGAGTGCAGCAGATGGAGCCAGACAGCAGCCTCCCTCCCCGCCACGGCCCCAAAGTCCACAGTCGCTTCTCTCCCACCACAGGCCATTGCAAAACTCAGAGAGGGAATTGCAGTTCAGCAACCCTGGGCCTTAAGCCAGGGCGGGCGGGCAGGCCGGCTGGGCAGACACCCAGCAAGAGGCGGGAGGGGGAGGAGGCTGCCCGGCCACTCACCCACAGTGTGGATGGGTCTCCGGAAAGGCAGGAGCCCAAAGCTGTACTGGAAGACCCCCCGGGCGTGGAAGAGGGGCAGCGCCAGCCCCATGACCTTCTGGAGTCGCTCCTGCACCGAGCGGATGAAGGAGCCCTCTGGGTTGGAAATCTGGTTGAAGAGCTCATTCTCCCCGAAGGAGAAGACGGGGACCAGGTCCGCTCTGCGGAGACAGGCAAAGAGTGCTGAAAGAGGGGGCAGCCCCATTGCCCTTCCCTCCCCCCCCACTCAGGAGCCCCCTCCCCTCCCCGCTCACCCACCCACCCACCCGTGCTGCAGCGCCATCTTGATGAAGCCCTTGCGGCTGAGGATCTGGAGGGAGAAAGCCCCAGGGCGGGCATCCAGGGCCTCTGGAGGCCCCCCCACCGCCACCACGGCCACCTGGCCGCCCTCTTCTTGGCCGAGCAGGTAGGAGACGCTGGTCTTCTCCGAAGACACGAGCCCTGCAGGAGGAAGAGGAAGAAAAGGCCACTCCCAGAAGGGACGGGTGGGCACCCTGGTAGAAAGGTCTCCTGCCTCTCCCCCGCCCCCAGGGGAGCGTCTCCGGTCCTCACCGCCGCTCATGATGTAGTCCCGGAAGAAGGGCACCTTGAACCAGAAGGGGAGCATCAGCAGATGGGGGGTGAGGCCCGGGAAGAGCTGGCGGAAGCCAGTGGCCTCGGTGCAGAAGTTCCCGAAGGCGCCGGCCACCAGCACGCCGTGAGGGTGGAAGCCAAAGAGGTAGTTGCGCCGGGGGTCCAAGTCCGCCACCTTCACCAGCTGCAGGGCGGAGAGAGCGGAGCGGGAGGGGGAGGGCTCCGTTGAGCCAGCCCGCCGAGCAGAGCCAGGCGGGGGGGAGGGGGGCAGTCCCTGGAGGCGCCTGGCCCCATCCGCTGCAGGGGAGACCGGGAGGGTGGGGCCCCCTTCCTTCAGGGGAGGGGCAGGAGCCCAGCCCCCCCAAGGGAAAGTGGCCCGCCAGTCTCCTCTGGGGGGGGGGGGGGGGCTGCTGCAGGCAGCACAGGGCAGGGTCGCGGAGGCGGGAGAAGGAAGGCTCGGCTGCGCCTCTGCCATTCCTCCCGGAGAGCCGGGCGCGGGTCCCACCTGACCCACGGGGAGGAGAGTTCTGCCTCTCCCCCTCCCCCCGCCGCGGGTCGCGCAGGCTTCAGACCAGCCTTCCCCCCTCCCCCCCTTGCCAGGGTCCGGCCCTGCCCCTCCGGCTCACCGTGATGGGGAAGTAGTCGCGGAAGTGGCGCCAGACGGCCCAGCCGCGCACCCAGGCGGAGCGGCGCCCCCCGCGGGCCGGCGTATCCCAGTCGAGGTAGAGCCAGGCGGCGTAGAGGGCGGCCAGCGCCCAGCCCTCGCCCAGCAGCAGCACCACGAAGAGGGCCAGGCAGCACTGGGCTAAAGCGGGGGAGAGGGCCGGCCTGAGCGCCTCTGCCCATGCTCAGAGGCCCTCTCGCTCCAGGGGGAAGGGAGCCGGCGGCCGCAGCTCTGAAGGCGGAGGAGCAGGCCGGCGCCTTTCCAACCCCGCTGGGGCAGCCGCCGCACGCCAGCCAGGGGAAGGAGCTCACCGCCCACCCGCCTGCCTGCCTCACCCAGCGCCAAGAAGGAGAAGACCCACTGCAGCACCGCGGCCGTTTGCAGGCGCCGCCGGAAGGGCAGGCGCAAGGGGGCGAAGCGGACCCACATGGCGGCGGAGACAAGGCTCGTCAGGGGGAAGCGCCCCGCCGAGGCGCAGCCTTTATCCGGCCAGACCCCGCCCCGCCCCGCCTACCGGCCAGCCCAGGGGCTGCAGGGGCGGGAGCGGGCCACCCCCTCTCCTCCCCTCGGGGGCCACCAGGTGCTTCTGGTCTCCCCGGCGCTGAGGGCGCCGCTGTGCGGCTCCGTCCACCTGGTGCCTGTCTAGGGCGCAAAGACCTCTGAGACACGCCAGCCGTTCCGGGCTTCATTTTCTTTATTGGGGGGGGGGTTAATTCCTACAGGCAGCAACCCCCCCGTCCTGCCCTTCATGCATGTTTCTTTGTCCCAGGCTCTCCCCCTCCCCCGCCGAGGGCCCTGCCGGACGCCCGCCAGCCGGACTTCCTCAGGGCCGCACGGCCGCGTAGGTGGTCTCTTGCTCCTCCTCCGCGCTGCCGCCGCCACGCCTTCCCAGCGGCCTCTTCTGGTCCGGCGGGGGCTCCGACAGCACCAAGCTGGCATAGAGCAGGCCTGGCTCCCCCAGAGCCCGGGCGGGGGGCGGCGGCGGCGGAGCAGCAGGCTTCTCTCGAGGGGGGGCTCGGGCTCCTAGGAGGGAAAAGGCACAGGTGAGGGGGGCGGGGAAGGAGGAGGAGCCCCCCGCCCCCTGCCTCAGGCGACCCCTCCCCGCCTCACCTCTGCAGTGCAGCTCCTCGTAGCCTTCTTCCCGGGGGGGCTCCTGCCCTCCCCTGGCCGCTCTCCTGCAAAAGAAAGGCGGAGCATTGCCGCCCCCCCCTTTCCTGCCAGCATGCGGAGGGGCTCGGCTGCGGGGGCGGGAGCCAGGCAACCCTTCCTCTTCAGGCAGCCATTTTTCTCCAGGCCAGTTGGCAAGGGATCCTGGAGGGGTGCTTTTGCCATCTTCTGGGCATGGCATGCATCGGGGGTGACTGGGGATGTGTGTGTATGGGGGGGGGGGAGGTATTTGTGAGTTTCCTGCATTGTGCAGGGGGTCGGACCCCCGAGGTCCCTTCCAGCTCTACGATTCAAGCTGACTCGCTGCCGCTGAGGTTTTTGCCCCATGTGCGACTCACCTGGTCTGAGTTCTCTTTTGGCCATGACCTGCGGGGGGGGGGGGGATAAGAACAGGAGGTAAGGAGAACGTGGGGGGAGGGGCCTTCAGCCCTCCGGGCCAGGAGCCACGGAGGGAGGGGCCGCTTCCCCTCCAGGCAGATCCTCGCGGGGAGGGGGGCTGACGGCCGCTTCGGGGTCAGCGCGGGATCCTTGAGGCGGTCGGAGCGCTCCCCATTCCGGGCCATTCCTTCTTGAGCCGATTCAGTAGCGTGGGCCCCAACAGCACCCCCCGCCGCCCCAGGGTTTGCTGCTGCTGCCGCCTTGTTCCTCCCGCCAGCTGCCTGCCCTTTCCCTGCCCCTCCTGGCTCCGGCTGGCTCTCTCGTGGCCTTGGCCTCTGTGCCCGGTTGGATGCACGAGGGCCCCTGCAGTGCAGCCAGTGGGAAGGAGGGCAGCCCCCTCCCCCCCTTACCTTTTCTCCGGGCGAGAAGGAAGGCCGCCAGGCCCGCCAGGAGCGCAGCAGCCAGCAGGACGGCCCCAGTCGACAGCCCGGCGAGGAGGCCCAGGGGCACCGGCGTGGTGGGGCGGTCCCCTCCCTCTGGGGCTGGGGGGAGAAAGTGAGGTGTGGCCCTCCTTCTGGGGCTGCCCGCTCGCCTGCCCGCCGGGTGCTTGGCAAATCCAGAAGCTCCCCCCCCCCCCCCCCGCCGTAGTGCAACCGATGGCCTGCGATGGGGAGAGGCTGCTTCGTCCCCCAGGCCCCTCCGGCTGTCCTGCGGCAGGGAGCCCCCGCGGAGGAGGGGCTGGCGGTGCGGCAAAGGGGTGCTGGAGGCTCGGTACCTGTGACGGTCAGGTTGGTCCCGTTGATGGTTTGCCATTCCTGTTTCCCGCGCTGTGCTGTCTCCACGGAGACGCGGCAGAAGTAGAGCTGGGCGTCGGACTCGCGCAGCGCCGTGATGCGGATGGAGGCCGTGTAGCGCTGCGCCCCGCTCCCCTCCTCCGCCCGGCCCCTGGCCAGGGAGACGCGCCCCTCGAAGTCCCGCTGGGTGTGAGTGGAGGCGGCGCTCCCGCAGCAGGTGAACAAGAAGGGCAGCGAGTGGAAGTCCCGCAGGCGCCAGCGGACCTGGGCGGGGCGCAGCAGAACCCCCCAGCTGGGGTGGAAGGCGAAGGTGCAGCGCAGGGTGACCGACCCGTTCGCCGCCGCCGAGAGCTGGAGCGGCTGGCACACCTGGTAGTCCTGCTGGCAGACGCAGCCCGCCGCTGGGGAGGGAGACAAGAAGGCAGGAAGGAGGGCCGCGGGCGGGGCACAGGGGTCGGGGGAGCGGGAGCCCCTTTCAGGCCAGCCCAGTTTCCCGGAGGAGGGCAGCTGCCGGGCGCACTTCCTTCCTGGGGCTCCGGAGGAGGGGAGGGAGTCGCCGTTCCGCTGCCCACAAGCGCCCCCCGAGGGCCAGAGGTCAGAGGCGGCGGGAGCTGCCTGCCCACCTGCTGGAGGGAGGGAGGTCAGCAGGCTTCCTCGGACGCCGCCTACCCCTCTCCCCCCGCCCCCGCAAGCTGAACCGCGGACGCCTCCCCTCCCCTCCCCTCCCGCAGCCTCTCCCAGAGACAGCCCCTCCCTTCCGACGGCCTCGGCGCCACCAAGACACCGGCTTCTTGCCCGCCTTTTGGGCGCAGTGTGTGTGTGTGTGGGGGGGGCAACCAACGAGGTGCTGAATGTGTGTGTGTGGGGGGGGGAGCCAGGAGCTGGGCTGACCAAAGTCCTCAGGGAGCGTTGCGCCCTCCAGCCCAGGAAGGCCCCGCCCTCGCAGCCAGCGAGAAGGGGGGGGGGGCAGAGGCCTGCAGGCAGAGGGGAAGGCCAAGCTGCCCTCCCACTTTTGACAACTGGTGGGTGTGGGGGGGTCTCTCTCTCGCTCTCTCTTACACACACACAGGTGGGGAGGCACATCTCCTCCTGCATAACCCCCACTCCGGGAGCTCTCCCCCCCCCACCGCAGTGTTTAGTCCCCATCCCGCCTGGGGGCAGGTGTGGGGTGTGCTCCCCCTGGGGGGAGAATAAAGGGGTCTGGGGCACTCTTGGGTTCCCCTCTCACTGCCCCCCTCCTGTCTTCAGTCCTGGGTGGCAAAAGGGCACTCCACAGCAGGATGGGTCTGGAAGGCATCCCTGGGGGGCAGAGAGGGGGTGCCTGTTGGGTTTCTATTGCAATTTCACTTCCTGTTGTCATGAGTTAATTAAATGAATGTGTATGCATGCTGATGTTTAGCCAGTGAGAGATAGAGCCAATGAGAATGTGTGCACGTACTTCCTGCTCAGGCTGGGTGTCAATATGTATAGTGACCATTGAAGCAAAGCCCTAATTGGCTAATCCAGATATTTGGGAGGTGGTCTGGGGGAAACCATTTGGTCAGGTTTCATTGCCCTTTGTGTGAAGCCCTCAGATCTCCGTGCAGTTAGAGTTTGGACTCAAGAGAGTCGAGATGTAGTCTAGAGACTAGATAGGATACTGAATCCTTCTCTTGCTTTCTAGTAATCCCAGTAACCCTTTCCTCATAGTAAAAGTAAACTACTTTATTCTTAAGCTAAACCGCCTGCCTGGCTTGTTTTATGTGTGGTTCTCTCCACACAACTCTGCTGAAGTATCTGTAAACCCCAACAGTGCCTGGCGCCGGCCGCTCATCCCACATGCAGGGTTGCCAACCTCCAGGTGGCCCCTGGAGATCTTTGACTATAATTGATCTCCAGACGACAGAGATCAGTTTCCCTGGAGCAAATGGCTGGAGGGTGTGACGCCCCCCACCAAAAACACTTCAGGTATTTCCCACGGCGGAGCTTGTGCCCCTGAAGCAGAGGCCCCCCCAGCCCACCTTCTGGCTGAGGCTCCTTTTTGGGGGCCCCGTGACGCCTGGGAGAAGTGGGGATTGGCTCTGCACATACCTGCCCCTCACAGGGTGTCGGTGTTGGTTGGGGGTTGCTTGTGCCTTGCTGTGCAGTCTGGGCCCTTGGAGAGGTGCATGTTGCCCCCCCTCTGACCAGTCGTGCTTGGCTGTGCACCCCCCCCCCCCGTGGGGCAGCTCCTGGGCTCTCTGGATTGGCCTGCCTGGTGAGGGGGCCAGAGTGACCTTCCACCTTTGACCCCGGACCCTTGGATCGGTCTCCCCTGCCCAGTGACATCCACAACCCCACCCAGATATCTGCCGGCCAGCTTCAAGGATGCCGCTGGGCAAGGCGGGGGGGGGGGGGTCCACCAGCAACGTTAGCACCAGCCCTCCCCTCTGAGAGGGAGCCTGTTCCCCACCCCCATGGATTACCTGGCTTCATCTGCCCGGACGGGAGTTCCACGCCAGCGCATTCCTTCAGGGGCCATGGGCTAGGGGCCGGGTGCGCTTTCTGGTCCAGGGACTCTGCTCCCACCAGGGTCAGGGGCTCTGCGGAGGGAAGTTGCCAAGACGCTGTACCCCAAGGCCCTCTCTTGAGTCGGATCCTCCCCAGCCTTTTCACAGGACTAGGCTAAACTGGGTGCCTGCGGCAGGTGAGGTTCAGGGCAGGGAGGTGGGAGGCAACCAAACCTTCCATGCCGATGGGAGCTTGAAACGGAGGCCACCAGCCTGGCCACCCGGCTGCAGACCGTGGGCTGGGGGGGGCCGGGTGTCCCCGGGATGCACGTCTCCCCCTGAACGCAAAGGCTGTGGTGGTCCTAAAGAGGGGACCTCATGCTGCTACTCCCGCAAAGGCTCTTCCAGCCCCTCCCAGGGGAACTCCCACAGGCAAGGCAAGGGAAAGGCAAGTGGGGGGGTGGGGGGAGCTCTTTGGCCCTCTGGGACTCCAGAAGGGCCTCCATGGGCCATCTGTGGAGCTGGGGAGGGGAGCCACCCAAGGTATGAAGGGGGGGGCTCTCCCACCCAAGGTGTTTGTGAGTTTCCTGCACCCCACTTCAACCAGTGAAAACAGAGTTGGATGAGATCCCCACCCTAGAAGAGACTGTTAAAGCCATCAAGCAACTGAAAAGTGGCAAGGCAGCGGGAGTTGATGGAATCCCACCAGAGATCTGGAAGCATGGGGGCACAGTACTACATAGCACACTTCACAAAGTACTTGTCACCTGCTGGGAACAAGGCAAACTACCACAGGACTTTCGCGATGCAATCATCATCACTCTACACAAGAACAAAGGGGAAAAGTCAGACTGCTCCAACTACCGGGAGATAACCCTACTCTCCATTGCAGGTAAAATCCTTGCCAGAATACTCCTGAACAGACTGGTGCCTACCATTGCAGAAGAACTCCCAGAGAGCCAGTGCGGCTTCAGAGCTAACAGGAGCACCACCGACATGGTATTTGTTCTCAGGCAGCTCCAAGAGAAATGCAGGGAACAGAACAAGGGTCTATATGTGACTTTTGTCAACCTTACCAAAGCTTTCGATACCGTTAGCAGGAAAGGCCTGTGGCAAATCTTGGAACATTTAGGATGTCCCGCAAGGTTCCTCAGCATGATCATCCAGCTACACGAAGACCAGCGAGGTCAAGTCAGACACTGCAACGACCTCTCGGAGCCCTTCCCAATAGGCACAGGTCTAAAGCAAGGCTGCGTTCTCGCGCCAACTCTCTTTACGATCTTCTTTAGCATGATGCTTCAAAGAACCGCAGTAGATCTAGATGATGACGATGGTGTCTACATCCACTATCGCACTGATGGCAGCCTGTTCAACCTGAGGCGACTAAAAGCTCACTCCAAGACAATGGAAAAACTTATCCAAGAGCTACTGTTTGCTGATGATGCTGCACTCGTCTCCCACTCGGTATCAGCTCTGCAGCATATGACGTCCTGCTTTGCAGAGGCTGCCAAGCTATTCGGCCTAGAAGTTAGTCTGAAGAAGACAGAAGTTCTCCACCAGCCTGCACCCCAGGAAGATTATCACCCTCCCTGCATCACTGTGGGTGAATCAGTTCTGAAGACAGTCCAGCAGTTCAGCTACCTGGGGTATATCATCTCCTCAGATGCCAAGATCGACAAGGAGATTGACAACAGGCTGGCAAAGGCAAACCATGCATTTGGCCAACTGCACAAGAGTGTGGAGCAACAAGCATCTGAAAAAAGGCACAATGATCAATGTTTACAAAGCGGTTGTGATGACAACCCTCATCTATGGCTCCGAATCGTGGGTTTTATACCGTCATCACCTGTGACTCCTTGAGCGCTTTCATCAGCACTGCCTTCGCACCATCCTCAACATCCACTGGAGTGATTTTGTGACCAACACTGAAGTCCTCAAGAGGGCGGAGGTTACAAGCATCGAGGCACTGCTGTTTAAGACGCAGCTGCGCTGGGCAGGGCATATTTCTAGGATGGAAAACCACCGCCTTCCCAAGATTGCTCTGTATGGCAAACTTTCCACCGGCCATCGAAATAGAGGGGCACCAAAGAAGAGGTACAAGGACTCCATGAAGAAATCCCTTGGCACCTGTCGCATCAACCACCACCAGTGGTCTGACTTAGCCGCAAATCGCAAAGCATGGAGGCATACCATCCACCAGGCTGTCTCTTCCTTTGAGAATGCACGCATAGCTGGTCTTGAGGACAAAAGGAGATTGAGGAAGAATCGCACTGCTACAGCACCAACCCCAAATCAGACTTTTCCCTGCAGCCACTGTTGCCGGATCTGCCTGTCCCGCATTGGTCTTGTCAGCCACCAGCGAGCCTGCAGCAGACGTGGACTACTGCACCCTTCTTAAATCTTCGTTCGTGAAGTCAAGCCGAGAGAGAGAGAGAGAGCAGGGGGTTGGACTAGATGACCCTAGAGGTCCCTTCCAACTCTGTGTGATTCTATGATGTGGCCTGGGCTTCCATAGTCAGAGAGGCATCCAGGAATACCCCAGGCTCTTAACCTTCGACGGTGGCACTAAAGGAGCCCCGTCAAGAATCATAGAGTTGGAAGGGACCTCTAGGGTCATATAGTCCAACCCTCTCCACGATGCAGGAAACTCACAAACACCTCCCTCTAAATTCACAGGATCTCCATTGCTGTCAGATGGCCATCTAGTGTCTGTTTAAAAACCTCCAAGGAAGGAGAGCCCACCACCTCCTGAGGAGGAAGCCTCTTCCACTGAGGAACCGCGTCAGGAAGTTCTTCCTAATGTTGAGCCGGAAGCTCTTCTGATTTAATTTCAACCCATCGGTTCTGGTCCTGCCTTCCGGGGCCACAGAAAACAATTCCACACCCTCCTCTCTAGGACAGCCCTTCAAGTCTTTGAAGATGGTGATCCTATCACCTCTCAGCCGCCTCCTCTCCAGGCTAAACAGGCCCAGCTCCTTCAACCGTTCCTCATAGGACTTGGTCTCCAGACCCCTCACCATCTTCGTCGCCCTCCTCTGGACTGTTCCAGCTTGTCTAGATCCTTCTTAAAATGTGGTGCCCAAAACTGAACACAATATTCTAGGTGAAGTCTTACCAGAGCTGAGTAAAGTGATACCATCACATCACGTGATCTGGGCACTATACTTCTGTTGATACAGCCCAAAACTGCATTTGCCTTTTTAGCCACCGCACCACACTGTTGACTCATGTTCAGCGTATAATCCACTAAGACCCCTAGGTCCTTTTCGCACATACTACTGCTGAGACAAGTCTCCCCCATCCTATAGCCATGGATTGGATTTTTCCTACCTAAATGCAGAACTTTACATTTATCCCCGTTAAAATTCATTTTATTGGTTTTAGCCCAGTTTTCCAGCCTGTCAACGTCACCCTATATCCTGTTTCTGTCGTCTTCTGTGTTTGCAACCCCTCCCAATTTCGTCTCATCTGCAAATTTAATAAGCATCCCCTCTATTCCTTCATCCAAATCATTGATAAAGAGATGGCAGCTTGACCCCCATTCCCAGTCCCACACGCCCCGCAGGGCACCCGAGGCAAGGCTCCTGCCACCCCCACCCTGCATGTATGATGTCAGCGACACAAAGGGGGAGCACCCAATTTGGCACCGCCAGAAGGGTGGCACCCTAGGCAGTCTCCTAGTTTGCCTAGTGTCAGGGCCAGCTCAGGGCCCAGCCAGGGGACCTCTGTCTTTGCTGGATTCAGTTTCAGCCAGCTCTGTCGTAACCATCCAGCCACGGCTTCCAAGGCTCCAGCCAAACGCTCTGGAGTTGTCCTTGAAAGGGATGCTCTCTGGCAGCCACCCCTTAGCAGATAGAGCTGGGTGTCATCAGAATCTCCGAACCGTCTGAGCGACGGGGCACACTGGGGAGAGAACCGCTCCCGGTGGCACACCACAACCCAGTGAGTGCCGCTGGGACAACTCACCCCCAAGCGCCACCCTCTGCCCCAGCCCTGAAGGAAGGAGAGCAGCCCCAGAATCGCCGATCCGCCTCCTTCCAGATGCCTTCGGAGATCATCCGCCAAGGCAGCCAACACCGGGCGTCTCCGTCCCATGGGTTGGGCGGAAACCGGACGGGAAGGGACCCAGGGGGGCCTTGGCTTCCTCCAAGAAAGGCTGCCGCTGTGTGGCCACCGCCCGCTCTACTGCCTCGCCCATCGTGGGCCTCATCTGCCAGACGATGCCCCCCTCCCAGTCCCCGCCCCCCCGCCCCGGAGCTCTTCCCTGTCCATTCTGGTTCGTGTCTCCTTGGCCGGCCGGCTGCCTCAGATAGTGCCCGAGCAAAGGAGATCGCCCCGGGGTCCCTGTGCCCAAGCAGGCGGGGTAGAGCCCACCGCTCTTGGCTCTGGCTTCTGGCCACTTCTGCATGCAGTGTCCCTCCCCCACCCCACTTCCTGCCATTTGGTCCACAAGAATCTCAACCCTTCTTGCCCAGGACTGGCAAGTTTTACTGGGGGGGGGGGGCAGCCTTTTCACAAGTCCCAGCCTCTGATGTCAGCCGGCTCCTCCTGGCCCACGTGCTCGCCCATCGGACCCTTCTCACCCCCTGCCCCCCCCCCCGGGTGTTGTGCTCAAGGCCGGCCCTTGCACAATTGCCTGCCCCCCAGGTGACTCGGTGACCTTCTCAGCGCAAGGGGAGCACCAGAAGCTAGCTTTGCCTGGGGGGCCAGAGAGTTGGGGGCCTTCGCTCCCTGCATTTAGGAAGGGGGGATTATTGTGGACGGCGGGGGCTGCAATTGCTGTTCCTGCTGTTGGGGCGAGCTGCCTTGAGCCCGGGGAGGGGACCTCTGGGCAGGAGCAGGGCCCCTCCCTGGGGGTGCACGTGGGCGGGGGGTGGGGGGTAGTGGTGAATGTCCTGCATTGCGCAGGGGGTGGGACCAGGTGGCGCTGGAGGGTTCTAATAGCCCCCCTCCCATTTCTCCCCCATGGGACAAGGTGGGGCAGGGGGGGCAGAGCGGAAGAAGCGGCCAGCCGTTCCCAGCGCTTGGAGAGGAGCCCTTCTCTCTGAGATCCCGCCTTGTCTCACTGGGGAGAAATGGGAGGGGGGATGAGACGCCTCCAGGACCACCTGGTCCCACCCCCTGCACAATTCAGGACATTCACCACTACCCCCCCCCCCGCCCACGTGCACCCCCAGGGAGGGGCCCGCTCCATGCCCAAAGACGGCCTCTCCAGGAGCCCCGGCCAAGTGGCTCAAGGAAGACACCCCCCCCCCCCCAGTGGCTTGCAAGGCGCTCACAGTGCAGCCATCAGGGCGCGAGAGGCGGTTAGTTCGTTAGCTAGGAGGAAGTTACCTTGTCGAATCTAGTCAGGGTGGGAAGTCTGGGGGGAGTTGAGCATCCTAATTAAGTGACCCCTGACCTTTCTGTTGGTCACTTCGTCTCTTGTCTCTAGAATTAGCATCTCTTCTATATTGCACAGTTTTCTGGCTCTTTGTTTGGGGCAAGAAGAAGGGGAGACTCGCCGCCGGCCGGGGCGGTTTTTAGCCATGTAGCTGTTGGGAGGCCACAGTTTCACATCTCGGAGGCATTTTCTCTTTTGTTTTCACCCAAATGCTTCACTTCCCTCTTTTCAGCAGAGCAGACGCTTCCCGCCCTCGGGGCTGCACCCCTGCTGGGCGAGTCACTTCCAGCCCAGAAGAGCCGCGGGGGGATCCTTGGAGGGGCGGCCTGTCTGGGGCCACAGAGCTCTCCCTCCCCGCAAGGGGCCGAGGGAGTGGGGGCTTCGCTTTTCCTGCCCTGGCGCAGCAGTGGCCCGAGCTGGGAGCCCGGAAGGAAAAGTGGGAGGGGGAGATGCGGAGGGGGGAGGGCGCAGCGGCTGCGCTCTCGTCCCACCAGGTGGTCGCCTCAGTCTGCCCTCCTCCGCCCTAGCCCCGAGGAAGCCTTTCCCCTTGGGCCTTGCTGCTGGCCCCTGGGTGGGTGGGTGCCGCCCACTTTGCTTTCCCTTTGGGGGAGCGTGTGTGGGGGGTGCTGGGGGGGGAGGCCTCTGGCCCGGCCGCCGCCTGCCAACCCTCGGTCACCGACCACGGCCCATCCTGGCCCTTCGGGGACCTCTTGCCCCCTCCCCCCTTTTGCGCAGGCAGGCAGGCAAGCGCGCCTTTCGCTCCCTCCCGGGGGTCTGTGGGAGCGAAGGTGCTTGTAGCAAGGAGGCGGGGGCGGCCTGCTTTAGTGGCTCCCCAAGAGTACTGCAGTCCTAAGCTCTGCTCACGACCTGAGTTCGATCCCCGGCGGAAGCTGGGTTTTCAGGTAGTCGGCTGCCGGTTGACTCAGCCTTCCATCTTTCCGAGGTCGGTCAAGTGAGTCCCCACCCCGTGAAGAAAAGTCTGCCATGAAAACGTGAAAGCAACGTCGCCCCAGAGTGGGAAACGACTGGTGCTTGCACAGGGGACCTTTCCTTTCCAAGAAGGCGCGCTGCAGCCCCTCCAGAGCGGGCTCTTTCCCGCTTGCCCACCACCCTGCAAGGTCAGCCGCTCTTCTCACCCGCAGCAGCAGCAGGAGGGAGCGAGGGCAGGGCGTCCTCCGCCGTCACCGGGCTGGAGCAGCGGCGGCGGCAGCCCAAGGGCGCCTTCTGTCCGCCTGTCTCTCTGGGCCGGGATACCCTCCGCCCACCCCCCTTCCCCCCCCCCGGGCTGAGGCCTCCGGCTGCGCGGCTAGAACTCGCCCTCTCCTCCTCCTCTTCCCCTTCGGACTGCCGCTGCCCCCATGGCTTCCCGGGCTCTGGCCGGCAAGAGCAGGCCAAGAGGGGGCGGCAGGGGGGCTGGCCTGAGGTCCCCCCTCCCTCTCCCCAGGGCCAAGGCCAGCCGAGGAAAGAGAAGGTCGCAGCTCCCCCAGGGGCCCCCTCCCCACCTACCTCTCCGCAGCAGGAGCTGAGCCAGGAGGATCGGGGCCAGCAGCCGCATGGCCTGCGAGGGGGGGCGCTTCTGGAAGGAAGGAAGGAAGGAAGGAAGGGCTCTGGGGTCCGGGGCCGCCGTAGCCGCCTGTGTGACAGATTGAGCAATGGGGCTATGGCGAAAGAGGGGGAAGTCTTTCTGCCCACCCCGGGCACGGCGGCAGCGAGAAGGAAGTCGGGCAGGCAGAGAGAAGACAGAGAGGGGGTGGGGAGGGAGAGGCCGGTCCTGATGCACACAAGAGGAGACATTGGGGGAGATACCCCCCCCCCCGCACACACGTGGCGCAGAGGCCTAAACTTCTCCCGACCCCCTGTGGATTCTGCAGCAACCGGGCAAAAACAGGAGTGCTTCTTAAACAGCCTATAAGGTGCCGAGAGCCATCAGGGAACACCCCCCTTCCCAAACACCACCAAGATTATTTCTGCCTAACCCCCATACTGTCTAACCCCCCCCCCCTCCAAAGCAAACCAAAACTCCCGAGGAACACACCACTAGCTGCTCAGTGGCCCTTGGGTCAGAGAAGGGGAAGGCTGCAAAGACGTGAGTTCTGCATTGGAAGATATGAATCCCACCCAGCCAGAGTAGCGGTCTGGCTCTTTCCTAGGAATGGCGGACCTGCACCCCCCCCCCCCTCACCCCAGCCAAGTCTCCTCCTCTGCAAGGACAGAAGCAGGGCTCCCGCTCCGACCCACCCACCCGGGAGAACAGCAAGGATTGTGTCCTCACTGGACCGGCACCACCCGTCCCTGCAAAAACACACCGAGAGCACCCGGGCAGGCCCTAGAGTGTCCGGCACCCGGCAAGGCCAACTTCTGCGGAACAGGCGTCCTCCTGGGGAGGTGGGGGGCTCTCCTTCCTTGGAGGTTCTTAAGCAGAGGCGGGATGGCCATCTGACAGCAATGTGGATCCTGTGAATTTAGGGGGAGGTGCCTGTGAGTTTCCTGCATTGTGCAGGGGGTTGGACTAGATGACCCTGGAGGTCCCTTCCAACTCTAGGATTCTGGCCCCTCGCCCCTGCACAGATAACGCCATTGAGCCACTGCCCAATTGGGCACCCCCAGAAGGTAGGCGCCCTAGACAATCAACTAGTTTGCCTAACGGCAGGGCGGGCCCTAACAACACAGATAGGTAGGCCTCACTCCTGCGGAAATGATCTCCTCTTCCGTCAACATCTCTGCTTCACCAGTTGCTTAAGGAGCAGACCTTTGTTCATGCAAAGTCCCAAAAGCCAAAAGATGATGTTTTCTCCGGTCTTGTATCACGTTTTGACTGGATCTTTATTGGCTTCAAAGATCTCTACCGCATTGCAGACAGACAAACGTTAATGACATAAGGTGGGATCAGTAGGAACTATTGAATATTGAATACTGGTTTTGGGCCACAAACCATATCATATGACCCAAAAGAAAGAAAAAAGAGAGGATGAGAAAGACTTGATTGTGTGTATCTGCATAGCGGTCTGAACAGCGGTGGTGCTGGTTGTTTCTTCTCCCCGGTTGACCTGCAGGATCTTCCCTCCCTTTCGTTTCTGGTGACAGGCCATCTCAGGAGAGGGGCTGGCCGCAAGGGCCTCAGCCCGCCCCACAGCAGGGAAAGGGCACCTTGAAGGCACAGCTGGTGCAACTCCCAAGCCAGCCCCATCTGGAGGGCGCCACAGTAGCCCAGCCTGGAGGCTGCAGGGTCCTGGATCTGCAGGGTCGAAGGCAGGGGCCAGCTGACAAGCCAAGCCCCTCCCCCCGCCGCCCGAATGATGGACTCCTCAGAGGAGGAGTGGGCTGACTTCTCGTGCCCAGGGAACGCTGGTGGCCACTTGAGGGCCAGGGGTCCTGGAGGTTTTTTCCATCTTCTTTGCCTAGAGGCCGAGGGAAGCCGAGCTCCTGCTCGCACACCGAATTAATCACATCAGTAACAATTTGTGAGGGGGTTGGACGAGGTGGCCCTGGAGGTCCCTTCCAGCCCGGTGAGTCCAGGATTCTAGGGGCCCTTCTGCTGGGGGGAAAGCAGGGGGGGGGGGGTTGTTTCAAACCAGAGGGGAGGTGGGGGCAAACATGGAGACAAGACTTATGCTTACCGAAAGAAATAAAGTTTACTAGTCTAAAAGATCAAGAGAAAAGGTACTTGGGACGCTAGAAAACAAAGCAAGCGCCCCTCCATCCCTGCATGAATGACGCTTGCAGCTCCCGGGCTACTTGGAAGAGCGGCGCTCTTTGCCTTCCTGGCTCCCGGAGAGCGAAGAAAGGACGGGCCGTTTCCCTGCAGCAGCCACCGGCATGTCCTCCCCCCGCCCCCACTCGAGGGCCCTTTAAAGGGGAGGGGAGGGGCGGCAGCTGCTCCTGGGGGTCTCGTTGCGGAGAGGGGGCGACCCCCAGCCCCCACCCCTGCAGTGGGGAGGGGAGGCAGGGCCCCCGCAGGACACCTCCCCCCCGGCAGCTGCAGACCCGCCTGCCCAAGCTCTGCTCTCCTGCTTGGCCAGGACCGCCGCGCCTTCTCCGGTCCCTCTTTATTGGAGAGCCTGCGGGTTTGGGGGGGGGGGGGCAGCCGGAAGGCCGGGGTCTTCCAAGAGGCTCTGCTGGCGAAGACAGGCCCGCTGCAGGTGGCGGCACCGCTGGTTTGGGATGCCCGGGAGGCTTCGACCCCACCAAGAGCCGCTTCTCCTGCCTCCGGGGGGGCCGCATCCAGCGCGGGAGGCAGGAGGAAAGCCGCCCCCCCCCCCCCGCAGGCAGCCCAAATCTCCGCGCGCTCCTGGCACGCGGTCTCTGGTGGGAGCGCCCGCCCGCCTGCCGGCGAGAGGCAGGCAGGTCGGGAGGAGCAAATGGAGCCACCGCAGGCAAGTCGGGCGACGAGCCGCGCAGAGTTGCTGGCTGGGCTGGGAAGCCGCCCGGGGCCCCCGAAAGGTGGGCGGGCCCGTAGGCGGGTGCCTGGTTGCCCAAACGGCTCCCCCCCCCCCGGCGCTCCCTCCCGGGTCCGCAGAGCCAGCCAGGCGGGCGGGCTGACTCGGGGCCCCCAACTCCCCCCCCCCCGCCCCTGTGAGCTCACGCCCACCTCACAATGCAGCCCCGGGCCCGCCGCTCGCCTCCTCCCTCCCGGCCATGGTGGGGCCCGCGGGCGCGTGCTCGGAGGCCGGGGGGTGGGTGCTCGGCGTCCTCGGCGCCCTGGTCTTGCTCTCCATCGCCTGCCACGCCCTAGCCCTGGTGAGAGGGGGCCGGGGGGGGCGCTGCTGGAAGGGCCGTCCTTTCCCTCCGCTTCGGACGGGGCCGGCCGGCCTGCCTGCCTGCCGCCCCCCAAGCTCCAACCCCCCCCCCTCTCTCTTCCCCAGCTCCGACGCCGCCGCCGGCCGCCCCCGCGGGCATCGCACCGGAGACCTTCGCGCCGCCCGGCTGCTCCTCCTCCAGGTGAGTCGTAGGGCTGGCCGTCGGGCAGAGCGAGACCCCCCCCACCCCCCCTTGCTGGGCGGCCGCTCAGCCTCTCCTCTCCCCCCCCCGCAGGAGGACTCCCCCCGCGGGCCGCCCCCAGCTGCTGCGCCGCCCGCCGCCCCACCCCGCCGCCGCCGCCCCGCAGTTCGGAGCACTCCAGCGCCTGGCTGGCCGCCCTCCCCCGGCCCGCCTCGCCCCCTCCGGCCCGCATTCTCGTCTCGGCCCTGCTGCGGGAGGCGCGCGGAGGTGCCACGACCCGAGGGCCCCTGGGCCAGGTCATCTACGACGCCCGGCGGCGCCTCCCCAGCCGCGCCGCTCCCCAGCGCCCCGCCTGGCTCCCGTAGCCGCCCCCTCGGACCAAGCAACAGCCGCCGCCGAGGAAGGCGCTCTCCGCAGCCCCCCTGGAAAGCCCACCCGCCTGCCTGCCAGGAAAGTGGACACGCCTTCTCTGCCCACCGCCCTCCAGCTTGCCAGGGGAGAGCTCCTGGAGGTGGGGGAGGAAAGGGGCAATTGCTCTAAAGTGTACTTCTCTGCAGAAGAAGAAAAAGTAAAACTCCAGCAGCTGTTGTTACTCTGCCTGCAGAATTCCGGGGGGGAGGGCCATCCCACGTGCCCACCACCCCCTGCTCTGCTTCAGCCTCCTCTGCACCTCCCCCACCCCCACAACAACAGAGCAACCTCAGCTCCCTTTACCGAAGGAGCAAGCACAAGTCATCTCTGACTTTGGGGTGACATTGCTTTCACAACGTTTCCACGGCAGACTTTTTACGGGGCGGTTTGCCATTGCCTTCCCCAGTCCTCTACACTCCCCCCCCCCCCAGCAAGCTGGGGACTCCTTTTGCCGACCTGGAAGGATGGAAGGCTGAGTCAACCTGGAGCTGGCTACCTGAAAACGCAGCTTCCGCCAGGGATCAAATGCTGGTCGTGAGCAGAGCTTAGGACTGCAGTACTGCAGCTTTAACACACTGCACCACGGGGCTGCTGTGTGGGGAGGTTGTGGGAAGGCGGGCAGCCAAAGCGAAGTGCAGTCAGGAAAGGGATCCCACCCCTGGCGCAGCAACAACCACTGGAGGCAGACGTACCAAAGGGACTGTATTTACATAGGGACTGTACAAGCCCCCCTCCCTGCACACAGACACATGCCTTTGACCCCCCCCCCCCGTGACAGCCAGCTGCCCCTTGCTGCGTGAGAGAGATGCTGACGTGGGGCTCCAAAGTGCCCTCAGCCTGGCCCTCCCCAGGCCTCAGAGAGAGGGTTGTGGGGGCTCCTCGGGCAGCATGCTGGGGGCTGCCCCCCCGTTGGCCTTGGCCAGGAAGGCCGTGGCGGTGGGGGCACCGGGTGGGGGGCTGTCGCTGCGTTCCTGCTTGACACCCGCGGGGAGGGGCAGGCTGGGCGGGGTGGACGAAGAGGGCGAGAGCTGGCCGCTGCCCCCTTTGCCCTCGGCTGCCGCTGGCAGGGAGACCACAATGTACTTCTGGACGCTGGCGGAGACGGGGGGGCTGGGAGCCACCGGGCCCCCCGAGACCAGCTTCATCAAGGGCTGCGTGCTGGGGACGGTGGTGGTGACCGGGGAGGTGGAGGTGCCGGCGGGAGCCCCACTCAGTGTAATCACCTGGGGGGGATGGGAAGAAGTCAGAGAGCAGCCGGGCTGGGGGGGGGGGTTCCCCCACCCCTTCTCCCCCCCCACCCCCAGCCACTCACCTGCTGAGACGTGGAGGTGCCGGAGGCCGAGGACATGACGATGAACTTGGTGGGCGGGGGCGAAGGCTGGGTGGGGGTGGCTGGCCGGGCGGACACCAGGGTCTGCATGGGCAGCGTGATGGAGCTGGGCACCTTGAGGATGCTGGGCGGGCGGGAGGCAGCGCCCCCCCCTTGCGGGGCCTGGGAGAGCGTCAGGGTGGGGCGAGGCTGGAGCGAGAGAGGACCGGGGGGGGGGGCAGGGTTACTCTTTTCCGACCAGAGAGGGGCCTCCTCCCTCCCTTCTCACCTGGGAGAGGGTCAGGGTGGGGCGAGGCTGGAGCGAGAGAGGACGGGGGGGGGGCAGGGTTACTCTTTTCCGACCAGAGAGGGGCCTCCTCCCTCCCTTCTCACCTGGGAGAGCGTCAGGGTGGGGCGAGGCTGGAGCGAGAGAGGACGGGGGGGGGGGGCAGGGTTACTCTTTTCCGACCAGAGCGGGGCCTCCTCCCTCCCTTCTCACCTGGGAGAGGGTCAGGGTGGGGCGAGGCTGGAGCGAGAGAGGACGGGGGGGGGGCAGGGTTACTCTTTTCCGACCAGAGCGGGGCCTCCTCCCTCCCTTCTCACCTGGGAGAGGGTCAGGGTGGGACGAGGCTGGAGCGAGAGAGGACGGGGGGGGGGGCAGGGTTACTCTTTTCCGACCAGAGCGGGGCCTCCTCCCTCCCTTCTCACCTGGGAGAGGGTCAGGGTGGGGCGAGGCTGGAGCGAGAGAGGACGGGGGGCGGCAGGGTTACTCTTTTCCGACCAGAGAGGGGCCTCCTCCCTCCCTCCTCACCTGGGTGATGGTCAGGGTGGTCCGGTTCACCTGCTGGGCTTGCAAGGCGGCCTGGGCACGCGCCTTGACCACGTGGGTGCACAGGAGGCTGCCCAGCGGGCCGTACTCTGCTCGGTAAGCTTCAGGGTTGTCGGGCGCGGGGCGCAGCTTGGCCACAACAGGAGCGCAGTGCTTCTGCGGAAGGGAAGGGAAGGGAAGGAAAGGAAGTGAGCCCTGGCCGGGAAGGCGGCCCCCGCCCCTTCTCTGCTCCCCACTCACTCCTGCAGTGCAAGGAGGAGGGCAACTGTGGGGCACCGGAAGGCTCCAGTCCTGCTGGGGAGGGGGGCCATTCTCCCATTTTCTCCTAGAAGGCTGACGCTGAAGAGCTCCAAGAGGACCTCCACAAACTGGGGGAGGGGTCGGCCTCAGGTGACCAAGTGTTAGGTGATGAAAATCCCAGCATCAAGCACAGGCTGGTGGAGGCTGTACTTGCTGAGACAGAGAGGAAGAAAGATCCTGGGAGGACAACGGGGAGCTCAGGAAAGTGTCAGTCCTAGGTATGCTGCAGTGGCGAAAAAGGCAAACTCTTGGTTAGGGATGGGGACTAAATCTGCCCGTGTGAGACAGGTGGCTAGACTAGATGGACCCTCCTTGGTCTGATCCAGCAGGGCTTTTCTGAGGTTCTTCTCAGGGGAAGGCCTCAGCCTCTTTGCCCTGTTGTTGGCCCTCCAGAGGAACTGGTTGGCCCCTGTGTGAGACAGGAGGCTGGACTAGATGGACCCTCCCTGGTCTGACCCAGCAGGGCTCTTCTGATGTTCTTCTCAGGGGAAGGCCTCAGCCTCTCTGCCCTGTTGTTGGCCCTGCAGAGGAACTGGTTGGCCCCTGTGTGAGACAGGAGGCTGGACTGGATGGACCCTCTCTGGTCTGATCCAGCAGGGCTCTTCTGATGTTCTTCTCAGGGGAAGGCCTCAGCCTCTTTGCCCTGTTGTTGGCCCTCCAGAGGAACTGGTTGGCCCCTGTGTGAGACAGGAGGCTGGACTAGATGGACCCTCCCTGGTCTGACCCAGCAGGGCTCTTCTGATGTTCTTCTCAGGGGAAGGCCTCAGCCTCTCTGCCCTGTTGTTGGCCCTGCAGAGGAACTGGGTGGCCCCTGTGTGAGACAGGAGGCTGGTTTAGATGGACCCTCATTGGTCTGACCCAGCAGGGCTCTTCTGAGGTTCTTATGAAGGCCTCAGCCTCTCTGCCCTGTTGTTGGCCCTCCAGAGGAACTGGCTGGCCCCTGTGTGAGACCGGAGGCTGGACTAGATGGACCCTCCCTGGTCTGACCCAGCAGGGCTCTTCTGAGGTTCTTCACAGGGGAAGGCCTCGGCCTCTCTGCCCTGTTGTTGGCCCTCCAGAGGAACTGGCTGGCTGTTGTGTGAGACAAGTGGCTGGACTAGATGGGCCCTCCCTGGTCTGACCCAGCAGGGCTCTTCTGATGCTCTTCTCAGGGGAAGGCCTCGGCCTCTCTGCCCTGTTGTTGGCCCTCCAGAGGAACTGGCTGGCTGTTGTGTGAGACAGGTGGCTGGACTAGATGGGCCCTCCCTGGTCTGACCCAGCAGGGCTCTTCTGATGCTTCTCTGCCAAGGCTTGGAAAGCCAACCAGGGAAGTTATCCAGCCCTCCCCCCCCCTACCAGCAGGAGGCTCTGGACGTGGTCCGCTCCAATCTTGTCGATATTGCTGACGACTGGCCCCTCGAGGACTGCCCGGACCCGGTCCCCCTCCACCTGGAGCCGCGGCAGGATCAAGGTCTTGATCACCTAGTGGACAAAACGTGCCCCAGGGAAGGTTGGGCTTCTGGCTGTCCCGGACAGGCCTTCCTTCCCAGCATGCACTGGGCCACCCGTGGCTACTCACATCGTGTCCAAGTTCAGCCAGCCCAGCGATGGAGCCATACCGCGTGGTCCACGGCGTCTTCTCATCCACCCAGCTCTGGTGTGAAAAGTAGGGCCAGGAAGGAAGGATGAGCATGTGGGGAAAGGCCTGTTTCTTGAGAGACTGAACTGACCAGAGGATTCGCTCTGCCTTTTAAGCAGTGCTGATTCCATCCTGAGGACCAGCGCTCTCACCTGGCCTCTGCCAAAGGTGGCCACAGCAGGCCTGGGCAGAGGCTCCAAGCTCATGGGAATCCCTCAGAGCCTGCCTTTGCAGCAGGAAAGAGGCCACGCCCATCAGCAGCAGCTTCAAGACTAACGACATGTGGCAGGTCGGAGCTTTCGGGAGCCACTCCCACAGGAAGTGAGCAGACCCACAAAAGCTCACGCCTGCCACCAGTTCCGTTTGCCTCGACAGCGCAGCTGGACTCGGGTTCTTTTCTCCTGCGACAGACAGACTAATGTGGACCCCGCCCATCTGGAGTTCTGAACTTCCCCTTTGGAGCCCTTGATCAGCTGGTGGCTGTGCAGAGCATCGTGTGGACATCGTTTTCTTGCCCGTGTGTTTTATAACTGCTAATGCTGCTAGCACTTCTCTGTACCACGCAGTCATTTCAAAAACAGCTCCAGGAAGAAGGGGAGAAGTCAGCTGGCAAGGGGCTGCACCTGTTGGCGGCCCATCACTGCCAGAAGCTGCCTCCACGGCAGCCAAACGCTGGGCCAGAGGAGACCACGGCAGCCCTCTGAATGGCGGAAAGCAGGGAAGCCGTGGTCCTCTCGGTGGGCAGTCCCCCCAAAGGCCAGAGGGAGCAAGAGCCTGCTCAGGGGTTGGGGGAGCAGGGCGGGCAGCGGGTGCTGGTCAGAGACGGCCACTGGTGCTCAGCCGCGTCAGGGGGGGCTGTTTTGCCAAAAGGGGCGGGAGGGGGGCCCCTCCTCACCTTGGTGAAGGTTTTGGTGATTCGCGACTGGATGTTGTTGGTGGTGGTGCTGAAGTTCTTGCAGATCTGGGCGATGAGGCGAGCAGCGAAGTCCCGCAAGGCCCAGTGGTTGTCGACATCCGGCCGGAGACACAGCTGCCGGCTCACGACACACGTCATCACTGCCGGGATCAGCTCGTGGAGCTGCGGAGGGAAGGAGGAGAATCAGGGCTGGAGCTGCCTCAACCCCTGCTGCTCCCCCCCCAAAAAACCTGGCCAAGGAGCTGCTCACGTATTTCTCCAAGTAGAGCGTGGGGTTGTCCATGAGGGCCTTTACCATCCGCATGAGGTAGATGAGAAGGGCCAGGTTGTTCTGCACCACATTCACGCGCACCTGAGCGGGAGAGGAGGAACTGGAGCCCTGCAGCCAACGAAAGCCACCCCCCGCCCACCCCCTACTGCTAGGGCCAGGGGCTTCTTGGCAACCCCAGGCCGCCTCCCGCAGGGAACCCCAGAGGGTCTCTTCGGACCCCCCCAACCCACTGAGCAGCTCCTTCCACAAAAGGAGGCCTGTGCTCTGCAAGCATCGCTGGTTGTGAGCCCCCCCTCCCTGCACTGTGAAGGTGGCACAGCCGCCCAGGCAGGCAGGCCCTGTGCGTAGAAGCTTCCATTCCTTCCCCTCCCCAGCCCTGTTTCATGACCGTCACCTGGAGAGAGTGGCACAGGGGCAAATTCAACAGCAGAGAGAGCTGCTCGCAAACAGGCCAGCATGGCGGGGGTGGGGGGGAAGGGCACCTCTCCCCCAGCTGGCTCTTTGGCCAAACTAAGCCAAAGCCAGGCAGGGTCAAAGACCCAGAGTGACAGTGCTGGATGGAGCAATGCCCCCCACCCCCCCTTCTCACCCCTTCGGAAATGAAGGTGCTGAACCGCGGCAGCATCTGATAGAGTCCTGGGTCCGTGGCGATGCTCTGCAGGGCTTCCTGGGGTGGGGGAGGGCACAGTGAACAGGCAGCCGCGGGGCACCAAGAGAAGCATCAGCCGCCCACTGCAAGCACCACACAACACACCAGAGGGGCTGCAGTTCTCCAGGGCAAAACTTGACCACTGCCCTCTTCCTTCCAGGAAGCACCGCTCAGCCAGCAAGAGCAGCTGCAGCAGCCCTCCCCCAACAGACCGGGCATCTGCAGGGACACGCCCCCTCCCCCCCCCCCCCCGAGCGGCTGCAGGGACCTCCACAGCCGGAGGGCGAATGGGCAGACAGACGGAAGCCTTGGGTGTGGCATCCCCACACGGAGTGCTCTGGGAAGAGCTGGATCGGGGTGGGGGCTGCTGCTGCTCACCGCCCGTTTTGCCTCGCAGGAGCCCACGCAGGCCTCCGTGATCTCCTTGTAGTACAGCTGCTGCTCCACCGACAGCTCGTGGATGCTCCGGGGCTTCAGCTTCAGGGGGGTGCCCTCCAAGAGGGGCCCCTTCTTCTCTTTGCCTGCAGGGAGGGAGCAGGCAGCTAAGGCCAAGCCCCCTCCTGCTCCCCACAGACAGATGGCCAGCACCGCCAGGCCCCGGGAGCCTGTGCTTCGAGGGGCACAAACCTTCCCTTCAGCACACGCGGCTGCTGGCAGGAAGCACAACCAGGGACTACTCCGGATGGCCTGTCTCCATCAGTTGGACGCTGCAGTGTCCCAGGAACCCAAGGGGCCGAGGGAGTGTCCAAGGCTGCCAGGGGGCCCTCACAGGCAGCAGAGGGGCTCAGTGCAGCTGGCTCTCGGCACCCTCCTGCCCAAAGTCTCACTGCGTCTCTGGAGTCTCCAGCTGCAGCTCCAGAATCATGGCTCTTCAGAGGGAGACTTTGGCCATCAGCGTTTCCATTAAGCCCTCCCTGAACGCAGTGGGACTGACCTTTGCCCTCGGGGGGCGTGGCACTTTGTCCTTTGCCCTTGAGCGCCCCGTCTTCCTCCTGCCCCGGCTTGGTAGCTTTCAGAGGCTCCGTGGCCTCGGCCTTCTGCTGCTCCTTGGGAGCTGAGAGGGAAGGAGAGACAGAGTGAGGCCAACATGGGGGGTGGGTGGGGGGTCTTCCGTTGCAGGAGACAATCTTCCCCCCTGGAAGCAAAGTTCCCACAATCGGTGGCAGGATCTCCACTCACCTGGGGGTGGGTTTTCTGGGATGGCTGGCTGGACTCCTTCGATGCTCAGCCAGTGTGCTGTTAGAAGACAAAGCACAGGAAGTGTTCCCAGCCTCCCGAGCTCGAGAACCCGGACTTAGATCGTCCACGCTGAACACGGAAACTCAAAAATGTGCTTCCAAAAATAAAAGCCACTTCTGCTTTTTAAACCTTTGAAGGGGCTGCAATTATACCTGTCCTGTTTGTATAACTCCATTTAGCACACAAATCCCTACCTGGTTTTCTTTGTTATTTAAAACATTTATATGCCGCCTTTTGACCCAAACGGTCTTTCACTCATAAAGCAATCTCTGAAGGTCTCAGGAAAAATTGGGTGGGTGGGGAAAGACTCAGGCACAGGTGATATTTAGGAATCCCTTATCCCCAGGAGCAGTGCCCCCTCCTCCCCATGAGGGAAAGCTTCCCAGAAATCTTCCCGTAAGAGCTCCCCAGAAATCTCAAGAGCAGGGAAGCTGCGCAGACAACAGGAGGGCAGTAACCTCAGGACAGCTCCAATCGCCTGCCCAGCCTGGGGAAGGAAGGAAGGGATGGTGAATGAGTGGGATGGCGCCTCTGCTCCTCCTCCTCCTCCCAGACCTCCTTGTCTCCAGAGACGGAGGGAGCCAAAGAGTCTGCAGAAACACCCCAGACCCCAGCTGGCTGCAGTGGATGACATTTTCAGCAGCTCTGGCCCTTGCTGCGTGGCGGTGGTGGAGCTGCTGCTGCTACTCCTCCCTTGTTGGGGGAACGTTTGGCAGGAAGTGGGATAGAGAAACGTGGCTCAGCCCCTCCCCCGGCGTTTGCTTGGCATCTTACCCTTGAGGCAGACATCCAGAGGAACACGGGGGAGGGGAGTGTTGATGATGTCACTCAAGTCCACCTCTTTCTCTTCGTAGAAGTAGAGTTCGCGCCCCCCACCGCTGGCGTAACGGAAGGGGATGAACTCCTGGGCATGGAACCCGTACAGCGGCTGCAGCAGAAACAGCATGCAACTTAAGAGAGTGGGAAAGGGTGAAGCCAGCCCACCACCCCCTCAGCCCCACAGAGGCTGCCTGCACCACAAAGCCATCATTAAATCCCCACACTGCTGAGGGCAGCCCAAACCACATGTGCTGGGGCTCCCTCCAGTGCCCAATCGGAGAGGCCGTGCAAAGGGCCCCCAAGGCGCAAAGGACTCCTGGTGACCCTGCGGGGTGACCCCCAGGGCAAGGCAAGGCAAGAGAGAGCCAGAGGTAGCCAGAGGTGGACTTCTGCAGGCGACCTGCCCTCCAAGGCGAAACCATGCTGCTGGCCCTGCGGGGGGGGGGGGGGCTCCAGGGCAGGCCCACTGAATCCTCCAAGTTCTCCCCCCCCCAGTTCAGAGTTTGCAGGGTGCCCCCTGCCTCCTCCTCCTTGGCCCCCCCCCGGGCTCCCCCCCACCCCCAGTCACCTCAACGTTCTTCAGCTTCAGGGCGAAGTCCATGTCCCCTGTGGTCAGCTGCCGCCGCTTCCCCATCCGCATGAACTTCAAGGCGTCCTGCGGGGAGGGGGGGGTCAGAGCGCCACTCAGAGCCCAGCTTTTGGGGCTCACCTGGGCAACTTCCTTGGCCAGGAGAGAATAAGAAGGCCCCTCGGAGCCCACCAGGGGAGGGAATGGAGGAGGAGGCAGCCCACCAGGGGAGGGTAGGGTAGGGTAGGGGGCGGGGAGAGGCCACTGACCCCCTCCCTCCCCTGCCTTTTTGGCCTCACCTGGGCGACCTTGAGGCGGTAGGCGCCTCCTCGGCCAGCAGGAGGGGGTCAGGGGGCCCTTGGAGCCCACCAGGGGAGGGGAGGGGGCGAGGCGAGGGGCGGGGCCTCTGACCCCCTCCCCGCCCCCTTTCGGGCTCACCTGGGCGACCTCCTTGAGGCGGAGTTTGTTGGCCAGCAGGAGGGGGTCAGGGGACCCTCGGAGCCCACCAGGGGAGGGGAGGGGGCGGGGCCTCTGACCCCCTCCCCCCCTTTCGGGCTCACCTGGGCGACCTCCTTGAGGCGGTAGGTGACTTCGTCGGCCAGCAGGGGGGGTGAGAGGGCCCCTCGGAGCCCACCAGGGGAGAGGGCGGGGCGGGGCCACCAGGGGTGGGGGGCGGGGCTCTGACCCCCTCCCCGCCCCCTTTCGGGCTCACCTGGGCGACCTCCTTGAGGCGGACTTTGTTGGCCAGCAGGGGGGGTCAGGGGGCCCTCGGAGCCCACCAGGGGAGAGGGCGGGGCGGGGCCACCAGGGGTGGGGGCGGGGCCTCTGACCCCCTCCCCGCCCCCTTTCGGGCTCACCTGGGCGACCTCCTTGAGGCGGAGTTTGTTGGCCAGCAGGAGGGGGTCAGGGGGCCCTCGGAGCCCACCAGGGGAGGGGAGGGGGCGGGGCTCTGACCCCCTCCCCCCCTTTCGGGCTCACCTGGGCGACCTCCTTGAGGCGGAGTTTGTTGGCCAGCAGGAGGGGGTCAGGGGACCCTCGGAGCCCACCAGGGGAGGGGAGGGGGCGGGGCCTCTGACCCCCTCCCCCCCTTTCGGGCTCACCTGGGCGACCTCCTTGAGGCGGTAGGTGACTTCGTCGGCCAGCAGGGGGGGTGAGAGGGCCCCTTGGAGCCCACCAGGGGAGAGGGCGGGGCGGGGCCACCAGGGGTGGGGGCGGGGCCTCTGACCCCTCCCCGCCCCCTTTCGGGCTCACCTGGGCGACCTCCTTGAGGCGGTAGGTGACTTCGTCGGCCAGCAGGGGGGGGTGAGAGGGCCCCTCGGAGCCCACCAGGGGAGAGGGCGGGGCGGGGCCACCAGGGGTGGGGGCGGGGCGAGGGGCGGGGCCTCTGACCCCCTCCCCGCCCCCTTTCGGGCTCACCTGGGCGACCTCCTTGAGGCGGACTTTGTTGGCCAGCAGGGGGGGTCAGGGGGCCCTCGGAGCCCACCAGGGGAGAGGGCGGGGCGGGGCCACCAGGGGTGGGGGCGGGGCCTCTGACCCCTCCCCCCCTTTCGGGCTCACCTGGGCGACCTCCTTGAGGCGGTAGGTGACTTCGTCGGCCAGCATCTGGCAGGTCTCCTCGGGCACGTGGCCCAGGCCCACCGACTCTGCGGCCGCCTTCATGGACTCCGCGGGCAGCTGCGTCTGGCTCAGCTTCGCCGCCTTCTTCTCCTCCGCCATCGCCCCCCGAGAGCCGCTCTGCGCCTGCGCGCAGCCCCGGAAGCCGCCAGCAGCGAGGAGGGCGGCGCCTAGAGCGGCCACGGAGACTCCCGCCCCTTCCGCCCTCCCCGGGGCCACTCGGACCCCCTCGCCAGGCCCTGCGTGAGGAAGGGGAGGCAAGTCCCGCCGCCCCGCTCTGCTCTCTCCAGCCGCCCCCTCTGTGCCTCTGCCCCACCGCCCCACTCTTCTCCTCCCGTCTTTCTTGAAGGCCTTGGGAGTCGCAGCCGCCACCGCCTCCGGATGACGATGGAGCCGCCGCCCCGTGCCCGGACGGCCCCCCTGGCTGGGCCGCTCATCCCCGGCTCCCCCTACTCGGTGCGGGTCCTGCAGGAGGGCTACGCCAGGGGGCTTCCCGACGGCGGCACCTGGGCCGACTGCACCATCTCCCTGGTCCGGGGGGGGCCGCACCTCACCCTGGTGGACACCGGGGGGCCCTGGGGCCGGGAGCGCCTGCTGGCCCGCCTGGCGGAGCAGGGGGTCTCTCCCGGGGACGTGCGCCACGTGGTGTGCACCCACGGGCACTCGGACCACGTGGGCAACCTCAACCTCTTCCCGCACGCCGACCTGATCGTGGGCACCGACCTCAGCCGGCCCGACGGACGCTACCTCCCCACCGGACTGCGCCAAGGCCTGCCCTACGTCCTGCATGCCGGGCACCTGGAGGTGTTGCCCACCCCTGGCCACTCGGGGCACGACGTCAGCCTGATGGTGCGGGGCACCAGCCTGGGCCACGTCTTGGTGGCCGGAGACCTCTTTGAGCGCCAGGGGGACGAGGGGGAGTGGCAGCCGCTGAGCCAAGACCCCTTGCGGCAGGAGGCCAGCCGGGCATATGCTTTGCGCATAGCTGACGTGATCGTGCCTGGCCACGGGGCGCCATTCCAGGTCTTCAGAGAGGGGCACGGGGAGGAGCAGGGCGATGCTGGCAGCCTCGGGGCAAAGAGCCATGGACCATAGCGTGGCTTTGTGGCAGAGGGCTGGGATTCGTGACTCTCTAGGGGATTGCCAGCCTTTCGGAGAGCAGGGCACAAGGGAGCGACCACAGCCACAGAATGGAGCCAGTCACAGAAAGGCCAGTGACTTTGCATCACCCCAAGTGGGACCCCGGCTTTATGAGGCAAGAACATCATTGTTTTCAGTTACACCCTGAAAATAGAATCATATGTTGATGCACCCCAGGATGGCGCTTGCCTTTTTTGTTGCTGCATCACACTGGCTGCTCACATTTAATTTAAGATCTTGTTCACACGCAGTGCTGCCCAGAAGCGTATCCCCATCCAGTATGTGTGTTGTTTATGTAGAACTTGGCGCTTATTAAATTGCATCTTGTTCACTTCTACCCACTTTCCCAGCATGCTCAGGTCTCGTTGAAATCTACACCTCCTGCTGTATTTGCTGCTCCCCCCAGTGTGGTGTCATCTGCAGATTTAATGAGTAGCCCCTTCACACCCTCATCCAGATCACTGCTAAAAATATTGAAAAGAACCTGCCCCAGAACTAAGCACTCTGGCCCCCTACTGGACACCTCCCTTCATTCAGACGAAATGCCACTGGCAACTGCTCCTTGAGTGTGTTTCTCCGACCAGTTCCCTATCCACTATCCTAGAGTCCAGCCCACAATCCTCCAGTTTACCCATCAGAATGTCATGGGGAACCCTGACTAAAGCTCTACTGAAATCCAGGCAAACCCCACCAACAGCATTCTTCGTAAGCTCATCTGTCACACAGCATGGCAGAAGAAGACGATGACTGCAGATTTATACCCTGCCCTTCTCTCTGAATCAGAGACTGAGAGCAACTTACAATCTATTTCTTCTTCCCCCACAACAGACACCCTGTGAAGTGGATGGGGCTGAGAGGGCTCTCACAGGGGCTGCCCTTTCAAGGACAACTCCTGCCAGAGCTATGGCTGACCCAACATTCCAGCAGCTGCAAGTGGAGAAGTGGGGAATCAAACCAGGTTCTCCCAGATCAGAGTCCGCACACTTAACCACCACACCAAACTGGTGCGGTTGTGTGCAGCTGGCTCTGGAGAGACTGCTCCGTGGCCTCTGGGTGCCCAGGGAGAATTCCTTCCCCCGCCTGCTGGATGTTCAAGCTGGCTTCTGACAGAGGGAGGGCTTGGGCTGCTGAGGCTGTACAGTGCAGCGCCTCTTCTCAGCCTGGATGGCAGGACTGGGGGGTGGGGAGGGAGGGCTGTTGTACCCAGGCCAAGGCATGCTGGGGACCTGAGTCCCTGTTGCCTGCATCAGGAGCAGCCTGCAGGTCCGTTGGGGAGCCCCCCCTTGCTGAGTCAGAGTGGGAGGGAGGGGAGGCATGACCCCCACTTCCACGCCCCACACCTGCCTGCCAGGTGTCGACAAGGGCAAGGGGGAGGGCCTGCGCTGTGCGTGCCCCAGAACAACAACAACTGCAGCAGCCCCTGGCCTCTGGCCAGCTCCAGCTATCAGGGCAAAGGTGGCATTTATGAGCCTGATGGACAGGGAAATCCCAGCCCCCCACCCCACCCCAGGCAGCAGGCTCCCGGGTGCGGTACCTGCAGGCCGCATAGAAGCCGCTGTGAGCCCAGAGGTGCCTGCTCTCTCTGCCCGGCCCAGCTATGTGCACAGGGGCCTGTTCCAGAGTGGTGGGGGCTGCCCTCTGGCCCTTCGCCCTCCTGTGCATTGTGGCCAACCTCCTGCTGGCCTTTCCCAACTGGACGACGGAGTATGTGCAGAACAGGGGCCAGCACCTCACTCCCGAAGTCCTCTACCTGGGGGGGGTCGTTGGAGGCGGGATCATGGTAAGGACGGGGCTGGGGGGGAGTCTCAGCCTCTTGCTGCAGAGATGGTGGGACAGGAAGGAATCCACTCTGGCTTGCCTTTTGCAAGGAAGCAGCCGCTGCCTGGACGGAGCTGGGGGGGGGGGGTGCTGCCCATGGTCATTTTGGTGGGGAGGCCAGTTTGCCAGTCCCTCTTCCCAAGGGAGCTGCTCCACGTGCCTTGAGCTGTGGGTCCTGAGAGAGGGGAAGCAGGGGAGCAGAACGTGGGGGCAGGGAGGTATGGCAGGACCCCCCCCCCCTGCTCCTTGCACTGATCCAGCCACTCTCTCCCCAGGTGCTGGTGCCAGCCATACACATCCAGGCCACTGGGCGCCATGGCTGCTGTGCGAACCGCTGTGGGGTGAGTTGGGGGGGGGCTCTGACACCCTCGATCCCTCTGCCTCCCTCTCTATTCCCATCGGGGTGGGGGGGAAGGGAATTGCCCCCTCTGAGCCACTCATCTGACCCCACCCCCTTCCTTCTCTGCCAACTGGTTTTAAAACAAATCACCCAACTTTTCTCTCTTTCTCACAATACAAGAACTCGTAAACATTCAATGAAATTGCTGAGCAGTCAGGTTAGAACGGATAAAAGGAAGTCCTTCTTCACCCAAAGGGTGATTAACATGTGGAATTCACTGCCACAGGAGGTGGTGGCGGCTACAAGCACAGACAGCTTCAAGAGGGGATTGGATAAAAATATGGAGCAGAGGTCCATCAGTGGCTATTAGCCACAAGTGTGTGTGTGTATATATTGGCCACTGTGTGACACAGAGTGTTGGACTGGATGGGCCATTGGCCTGATCCAGCATGGCTTCTCTTCTGTTCTTATATGGAGCAGAGGTTAATCAATGGCTGTTAGCCACAGCGTATTGTTGGAACTCTGTCTGGGGCAGTGATGCTCTGTATTCTTGGTGCCTGGGGGGGGGGGCAACAGTGGGAGGGCTTCTGGTGTCCTGGCCCCACTGGTAGACCTCCTGGTGGCATCTGGGCTTTTTGGCCACTGTGTGACACAGAGTGTTGGGCTGGAGGGCCATTGGCCTGATCCAGCATGGCTTCCCTTCTGTTCTTCTGGCCGCTGAGTGGCCTGCTCCCTCCCTCCTTCCAGATGTTCCTGTCGGTGCTGGCTGCAGCCGTGGGGCTGGCGGGCTCCCTCTATGCCCTGAGCGTCTCGGCGCTGGGGCTGGTGCGTGGGCCTCTCTGCAGGATCCAGGAGAACGGGACTCTGTCCGGGTGGGAGCGCCCCTTCTGGCGCCAAGATGAAGAGGAGGCCGGCTTCTTCAGGTCAGTGGGGCCGCCGGGGAGGAGGGGGCCGGGCAGGAACTGACCCTGCCGTTCCCCTGCTGGTTCTCACGGCCTCGCCCTCCCTCCCGCCGGCAGCAACTGGAACAGCAGCAGCTACCTCTTCCAGCGGGAGCTGTGGGAGCTGTGCCGGGAGCCGGAGGGGGTGACGGAGTTCAACGTGATCCTCTTCTCGCTCATCCTGGCCTCCAGCGGGGTGGAGGTGCTCCTCTGCGCCCTCCAGGTGCTCAACGGCTTCCTGGGCTGCCTCTGCGGCACCTGCAACCCAGACAAGAAGCCCCCGCAGGTGAGTCCCCTCCCGGGCGGGCGGGGGGGGGGGGCGCCCAGCTGCAGCCCTCTGGGGCCAAGAGGGGAAAGGCCTGCACGAGCTCCCTCCCACTGACGCCGCCTCTGCTTTCCCGCAGCAGCAGCAGCAGCAGACCCGTTACTGAGGCGGTGATGAGTGAGCGCCTGCCGGCCTTCTTCCTCCTCTGCCCTGCGTCTCCACTGAAGACCCCCTCCGCCCCCTTTGCCGAGGAGTCCCGCCAGTCTGGGAGCAGCAGCCCCATGGATTGGCCACCGACCGCTCTGGCAGAACCTCCCCATCTGAGCAGGCAGCCGTGGCACAAATAAACTCCCCCACATCCTCCCCCCCCCCCGCTTGTTTTTTCCAGCTCCGAGGACTAAGAAACCGGGCCAGGGCATGGCCCCGAGGAGATAAAGAGAAGCAAAGGTCCCCGGAAGGGAGTTTGGCTGCCTCAGCAGGAGAGAGAGAGGACTCCACCCCCCCAGGCAGCAGCGGAGGAGGGAGGGAGGGGGAGGCTCTGCAGGCAAAGGCTCATCCTGTGTCTGGGGAACACCTTCTAGAGAGAGGGGCTGTGGGGTGCAGACCCCCCCCTCAGGCTCTGTGTGGCATAGAGCAGGGTCTGGCTCTGGAGGGCTGGGTCACCTTTCTCTGGGGAAAGCAGGGGGGTGGGTGGATGGGGAAAAGGTGGAGCAGAAGTGAAAGGTGGGGTGGCTTCCTGGGTGAAGCTCCATCACTCTTGCCCTTAGCAGAAAGCCCTCCTGTAGCAGGGCCCGGGGGAAGTGCCAAAAGATTGGAGGCCTGCAAATGTTGCCTCCATCTTCAGGAAGGGGGGGGAGAGGATCCAGGTAACTACCAACCCCTCAGCTTGATGCCTATGCCTGGGGAAATTTTAGAACAAATCATCCAACAGTCATTCCTTGAGCATTCAGGAAGGAGGGCTATGATCCCTAAGAGGCAGCAGGGGTTTCTCAAGAACAAGTCATGTCAGACTAACCAGAACTCTTTGAGAAAATTATTACTTTGCTGGAGGATGCCATAGACACTGCTTATCTTGAGAAGGTTCCACATAATATTCTTGTTGACAAATTGGTAGAATGTAGTTTGGATCCTATTACTGTTAGGTGGGTCGGTAACTGATCGCACCCAAAGAGTGCTTGTGAATGGTTCCTCAACCTCTAGGAGAGGAGTGACCAGTGGAGTGCCACAAGGATCTGTCCTGGGGCCTGTTTTGTTCAACATCTTCATCAATGATTTGGATGAAGGAATAGAGGGAATGCACATTAAATTTGCAGATGATACTAAATTGGGAGGGGGAGCAAATACAGTAGAAAACAGAGTCAGGATACAGGATGGTCTTGACAGGTTGGAAAACTGGGCTATAACTAATAAAATTAATTTTAATGGTTCTCCATTTAGATAGGAAAATCAAATGCATAATTATAGGATGGGGGAGAATTGTCTTGGCAGTATTTCTGAGAAAAGGATCTAGCGGTTTTAGTGGACGGTACACTAAACATGAGTCAGCAGTGTGATGTGGTAGCTAAAAAGTCAAATGTGTACTTTGCTCTGGTTAAACCTCACCTTCTGTTTTGGGCACCACAATTTAAGAAGGATATAGAAAAGCTGGAACGGGTCCAGAGGAGGGTCACAAAGATGGTGAGGGGTCTGGAGACCCAGTCCTATGAGGAAAGGCTGAAGGAGCTGGGGATGTTTAGCCTGGAGAGGAGGCGGCTGAGAGGTGATAGGATCACCATCTTCAAGGACTTGAAGGGCTGTCCTATAGAGGCTGGTCCTATAGAGGATTGTGCGGAGTTGTTGTCTGTGGCCCCGGAAGGCAGGACCAGAACCAATGGGTTGAAATTAAATCAGAAGAGACTCTGCAGACCTGATCTCAGAAGCTCAGCAGGGCTGACATTGGCGAGTATTTTGGATGGTAGACCTCCACAGAAGACCAGGGGCAGGAGGCAGGATGTGGAGGGGGAGGGAAGTGCCAATCAGCTGACATGGGTGTCCCCTCCCCTGATTCAGCACTGGCCCTAGATATTCAAGCAGGGAGAGCACGAGTGGGGTTGGACTAGGTTGACTTTCTCGGGCAAGATGGGCCTGTCCAAAGGAAAGAAAAAGAGACGGTAGATTTATACCCTGCCCTTCTCTCTGAATCAGAGAGTGGCTCACAATCTCCTATACCTTCTCCCCCCAAAACAGACACCCTGTGAGGCGAGTGGGGCTGAGAGAGCTCTGAGAGAAGCTGCCCTTTCAAGGACAGAGTCTCAGAGCAGCCTACAATCTCCTCTCCCACAGACACCCTGTGAGGCGGGTGGGGCTGAGAGGGCTCTCCCAGAGGCTGCCTCTTCAAGGACAGAGTCTCAGAGTGGCCTACAATCTCTTTTCCCTTCCTCCCCCACAACAGACACCCTGTGAGGCGGGTGGGGCTGAGAGAGCTCTGACAGAAGCTGCCCTTTCAAGGACAGAGTCTCAGAGCGGCCTACAATCTCCTTTCCCTTCCTCCCCCACAACAGACACACTGTGAGGCAGGTTTGGGCTGAGAGAGCTCTCCCAGAAGCTCCCGTTTCAAGGACAGAGTCTCAGAGCGGCCTACAATCTCCTTTCCCTTCATCCTCCACAACAGACACCCTGTGAGGCAGGTGTGGCTGAGAGAGCTCTCCCGGAAGCTGCCCTTTCAAGGACAGAGTCTCAGAGAGGCCTACAATCTCCTTTCCCTTCCTCCCCCACAACAGACACCCTGTGAGGTGGGTGGGGCTGAGAGAGCTCTCCCAGAAGCTCCCGTATCAAGGACAGAGTCTCAGAGCGGCCAACAATCTCCTTTCCCTTCCTCCCCCCAAAAAGACACCCTGTGAGGCGGGTGGGGCCGAGAGGGCTCTCCCAGAGGGTGCCTCTTCAAGGACAGAGTCTCAGAGTGGCCTACAATCTCCTTTCCCTTCCTCCCCCACAACAGACACCCTGTGAGGCGGGTGGGGCTGAGAGAGCTCTGGCAGAAGCTGCCCTTTCAAGGACAGAGTCTCAGAGCGGCCTACAATCTCCTCTCCCACAGCCTACAGTCTCCTCTCCCACAGACACTCTGTGAGGCGGGTGGGGCTGAGAGGGCTCTCCCAGAAGCTGCCCCTTCAAGGACAGAATCTCAGAGAGGCCTACAATCTCCTTTCCCTTCATCCTCCACAACAGACACCCTGTGAGGCAGGTGTGGCTGAGAGAGCTCTCCCGGAAGCTGCCCTTTCAAGGACAGTCTCAGAGCGGCCAACAATCTCCTTTCCCTTCCTCCCCCCAAAAAGACACCCTGTGAGGCGGGTGGGGCCGAGAGGGCTCTCCCAGAGGGTGCCTCTTCAAGGACAGAGTCTCAGAGTGGCCTACAATCTCCTTTCCCTTCCTCCCCCACAACAGACACCCTGTGAGGCGGGTGGGGCTGAGAGAGCTCTGGCAGAAGCTGCCCTTTCAAGGACAGAGTCTCAGAGCGGCCTACAATCTCCTCTCCCACAGCCTACAGTCTCCTCTCCCACAGACACTCTGTGAGGCGGGTGGGGCTGAGAGGGCTCTCCCAGAAGCTGCCCCTTCAAGGACAGAATCTCAGAGAGGCCTACAATCTCCTTTCCCTTCATCCTCCACAACAGACACCCTGTGAGGCAGGTGTGGCTGAGAGAGCTCTCCCGGAAGCTGCCCTTTCAAGGACAGTCTCAGAGCGGCCAACAATCTCCTTTCCCTTCCTCCCCCCCAAAAGACACCCTGTGAGGTGGGTGGGGCTAAGAGAGCTCTCCCAGAAGCTGCCCCTTCAAGGACAGAGTCTCAGAGGGGCCTACAATCTCCTTTCCCTTCCTCCCCCACAAGAGACACCCTGTGAGGTGGGTGGGACTGAGAGATCTCTCCCGGAAGCTACCCTTTCAAGGACAGGGACAGCGCAGCCTACAATCTCCTTTCCCTTCCTCCCCCACAACAGACATCCTGTGACGCAGGCGTGGCTGAGAGAGCTTTCCCAGAAACTGCCCTTTCAAGGACAGAGTCTCAGAGCGGCCTACAATCTCCTTTATCTTCCTCCCTCACAAAAGACACCATGTGAGGTGGGTGGGACTGAGAGAGCTCTTCCAGAAGCTGCCCTTTCAAGGACAGAGGCTCAGAGCGGCCTACAATCTCCTTTCCCTTCCTCCCCCACAACAGACACCCTGTGAGGTGGGTGGGGCTGAGAGGGCTCTCACAGCAGCTGCCCTTTCAAGGACAGAGTCTCAGAGCAGCCTACAATCTCCTTTCCCTTCCTTCCTCACAACAGACACCCTGTGAGGTGGGTGGGGCTGAGAGGGCTCTACTGGAAGCTGCTCTTTCAAGGACAGAGTCTCAGAGCGGCCTACGATCTCCTTTCCCTTCCACCCCCACAACAGACACCCTGTGAGGCGGGTGGGGCTGAGAGAGCTCTCCCAGAAGCTGCCCCTTCAAGGACAGAGGCGGGTGGGCTTAGAGAGCTCTTCCAGAAGCTGCCCTTTCTAGGACAGAGTCTCAGCGGCCTACATAAGATAAGCCATGTTGGATCAGGCAACCCCTCTTGAAGGTGGCTATGCTTGTGGCCGCCACCACCTCCTGTGGCAGTGAATTCCACACGTTAATCATGCGGCCCTGCCCCAGCTCCTCCTCCCCCTCCAGACCGCGGGCCTGGCCTGCTCTCTGGAAGCCCCGCCCCCTCCGACCCCGGCCTGCTCCCAGGAAGCCCCGCCCCCTCCCCCGCCGGGCCCTGAGGCGGAAGAAGGGGTTCCGCTCTGGCCTCGCCGGTCTATGCCAGGAAGCGGAAGTGGCGGGGGCGGTCTAGCCCCGCCCCCTCCAACCCAGGCCTGCTCCCAGGAAGCCCCGCCCCCTCCGACCCCGGCCTGCTCCCATGAAGCCCCGCCCTTTCCGACCCAGGCCTGCTCCCAGGAAGCCCCGCCCCCTCCGACCCAGGCCTGCTCCCAGGAAGCCCCGCCCCCTCCCCGCCGGGCCCTGAGGCGGAAGAAGGGGTTCCGCTCTGGCCTCGCCGGTCTATGCCAGGAAGCGGAAGTGGCGGGGGGCGGTCTAGCCCCGCCCCCTCCAACCCAGGCCTGCTCCCAGGAAGCCCCGCCCCCTCCGACCCCGGCCTGCTCCCATGAAGCCCCGCCCTTTCCGACCCAGGCCTGCTCCCAGGAAGCCCCGCCCCCTCCGACCCAGGCCTGCTCCCAGGAAGCCCCGCCCCCTCCCCCGCCGCCGGGCCCTGAGGCGGAAGGAGGGGTTCCGCTCTGGCCTCGCCGGTCTATGCCAGGAAGCGGAAGTGGCGGCGGGGGGCGGTCTAGCCCCGCCCCCTCCGACCCAGGCCTGCTCCCAGGAAGCCCCGCCCCCTCCCCCGCCGGGCCCTGAGGCGGAAGGAGGGGTTCCGCTCTGGCCGCGCCGGTCTATGCCAGGAAGCGGAAGTGGCGGCGGGGGGCGGTCTAGCCCCGCCCCCTCCGACCCAGGCCTGCTCTTAGGAAGCCCCGCCCCCTCCCCCGCCGGGCCCTGAGGCGGAAGGAGGGGTTCCGCTCTGGCCTCGCCGGTCTATGCCAGGAAGCGGAAGTGGCGGCGGGGGGCGGTCTAGCCCCGCCCCCTCCAACCCAGGCCTGCTCCCAGGAAGCCCCGCCCCCTCCGACCTGCTCCCAGGAAGCCCCGCCCCCTCCCCCGCAGGGCCCTGAGGCGGAAGGAGGGGTTCCGCTCTGGCCGCGCCGGTCTATGCCAGGAAGCGGAAGTGGCGGCGGGGGGCGGTCTAGCCTAGCGAGCGGCAGCAGCAGCAGCACCATGGTGAGGGGGGGGAGACCAGCGGGTGGGGGTGGGGGGGGTGTTGTGCGGGTCTCCCCCCCCCGCTGACCCTCTCGGCCCCTCCCCCGCAGACGACGGCGCTGACGCAGGGCCTGGAGCGCGTCCCCGACCAGAGCGGCTACCTGGTGATCTGCGACGGCGCCGTGCTGGCCGTGAGTCCCCCGCCCCCTCCCCCCCCCGGGGCACAGTGACGTCACCCTCCCCTCCCCTCGGGGTCTCCCGGCAGGGGCTCAGCAGGACCCCCCCACAGCCCTCCCCCTCCTCCTCTCGCGCAGTCCTCCGGCGACCTGGAGAACGACGAGCGGACGGCCGGCGTCATCTCGGAGCTGGTGAGCACCGCCTGCGCCTTCCGCCTGCCCCGCTGCCCGGAGGAGGTGCCCTTCCGCCGCATCTCCGGTGAGTCCCGCCTTCTGCGAGGGGGAGGGGGAGGAGGGGCGCTGCACCCCCCCCGCCCCCTCTGACCTCGCCCTCCCCCCGCAGTGGTGTTTGGGGAACACACCTTCCTGGTGACCGTCTCCGGCCAGAAGCTCTTCGTGGTCAAGCGCCAGAACAACGTCCGGGAGCCCGTCATGGTCTGAGCTCTTCGCAGGTGGGGGGGGCAGGATGGAAGCAGACCCCCCCTCTCCCGGGCTCAGCAAGGAAGCCCTCCCTCCCCTCCTTCCAGAGCATGCGCCCATCTTTGTGTTGGGCATGGGGCATGGCATGTCAAAGGTTTTGTGTATCTGTCTTGCAGCAAAATAAACACTTTCCCACAAGAGGCGCCTTGTGTGACCTGGCCTGCTGGGGTTGCTTAGGCCACACCAGCCCCCAAAACCACGGCAGAGGCTGCAGGTCCTTAATGGGGGACGTGCCCCCCCCAGCTCTCACCTCTGCCCCAAACCACAGCTGGCTGGCTGGGAGAGGTGCCCCTGTTTGTCAGCGATCAGAGGAGAAAGGCTCTTGCTATTCCGGCCTGGCAGGGGAGACGCAAGGTCTGCTCCTAGACCCATACCTGCAACCAAGCCCATAGAGGTCTCCTCACAGTGCCAGTTCCTGTGCAGACAAGTCGGGCCAACCCCAAACCTCCCTCCCCACATGATGAGCAAAAAGGGGGCACAGGATGTGCAGCTGGTGGAGTGAATGGCCTGTCACACTTTGTGCTTGGATTTGCCTGTCAGGAAAGGCCCTGTGGGTCCATGCTCTCCCACCCCATGGGGAAATACCACGTAGGATGTCAGCCACTGCGCTGCAGGACACCCTGGACTCAGGAAAGGGGGGAAGGAATGCGTGTGAGCCCCACTGCTGCCACTTCCCCCCCACACCACACACACACAGGTCCAGCTGACAGACTGAAGTTTATTCACACACACATTGGGAGCAGCTTCTGAGGCAAATAAAAACATACGTATAAATAATAAATAAAGTGCACCTGGGCGGAGGGGGGGTGTCTCGGGCACCTGGCCCCTCCCTGGGATACGGGGGGGAGCAACCAGTGGCCTTAACTGCTCCCCCCTCCACATAAGAAACCTGTCCCTTTCCCAGTAGTACAAAGTGGCACAGTTCTCTGTGTGGGAGTCCAGCCTCAGAGGGTGGGCTGGGGGGCACAATGGCCAGTCTCCAAACCACCTTGCAGTAGCTGCCATGCAGGGGGGGAGGGGCTGCCCCTCTGCATTACTTAGGAAGGGATTTGGCCTCACGGACATGCTCACGGAGAAGGGGGGGACAGCCAGGGGAGAGGGAGCAAAGGATGCCCTTCTTCCTTTCACTCCCAGAGAGGAGGAGGAGGAGGTGGTCCAGGGCAGGCAGGAAATGGCACAGCAGGCGAAGTCCAGAGGAGGAGGACGAGCGGGTGCTTGACAGGGCTGTATTTGCAAGACTGCAGCCTCCACCTCCTCCAGGAATCTGTTCGGGGTGTGTGTGACTGAGCCGAAGCAGGAAGGCAAGCTGCCGGGGGGGGGGGGGGGGGGGTCCTGCCCCCATCACGTGACAGGTGCCACCACCAGCACTTTGCACTCCCGTTTGGCGATTTTGTCAAGGGAAAGCGCAGCCTTGTCCGGGGGCAAGTAAAGGGGTCGGCCGACAGGGGAGCCCACAGGCGGAGTGATGGCTCGGCGCTCCATGACGCTGCCGGACCTGCTTGGGGAGAGGAGGAAACAGGAGGAGGGGGGAAGGAGCCCGGTCACCCCCCCCTCCCCAGAGGGGAAACGCCTCGCTTCTCCCCCTTACCCACCTCATGAGGTGCCCTCGGGCCGGCTGCTGGTGGGAGAAGCTCTGGGAGCGGCCCAGGCTGGCCTGGTGCCGCTCCACCAGCTCCCGGACCACGGCGGGACTGCCGGGGCTGCTCTTGCGGGAGACAGGCCGGGCCTCGGGGGGCGGGTTGGAGATGCTGGCGGTGAACTGCAGCTTCAGCTTCATGTGCTGGGACAGCTGGGGAGGGGGGATGAGAGGAAGAAAGAGCGGGCAGTGGGCTCCAGGGAACTTTCACAGGACCTGCTGCCTCCCCCCCCCCCCGCTCTCGAGGCGACACACACTCTTGGGGCAGGAGCAGTCCTGCTGTCCAGGGGTGGGGGGGGGGGAAGGAGGGTGCTAAGGGACCAGAATCCAAGCCAACCCCAAGCAGATTTGCCGGCTGTCTTCCCGCTGCAGCTGAGGATGAGCACAGACCCTACCTGTGCCTGGAACTCTGAGGTCTGCATTGAATTCCCTCCCCCCCTGGGGCCCCAAAGCACAGAGTCCCCGTCCCGTCCCCCCCCCCCCCCGCAAGCTCAGAGCCCGGGGTGGGTGTCTCTACCTCATAGAGGCCAGCCCGCAGAGCCTGGAAGGTGACGCAGAAGGTGCGGGCACTGCCCTTGCGAGAGTAGCCCAGGTTGTTGAGGGGTGTGTGGCAGATGATTGAGTCCTGGGTGTCATGGACGGCCCGCCGTTCTGCACAGGAAAGGGTCTTGCCTGAGGGGCAAAGGACAAGGCCACTGCAGGGGGCAAAGGGCCAACCCAATGCCTCCAACAAGAGAGGGAGAATGCAGTGCCCCTGCCACCCACCCCCCTTGCCAGCAGCCAGGTTCTCCTGGCCCAAAACAGAGGAGGCCTCTTGGGCACGTTCTCGGCTTGCCCCACCCAAACAGCCTGGGCCACAGTGTGGCGGGAGCCCCTGCCCACTCCTCCCAGCAGACCGGTGCCCTCCCCCCCTCCGGCCACTGACCGGCAGCTGCGCTTTCTGGCGTCCACACCAGGCGCACGGCCAGGAAGTCCTGCAGGTTGTTGAGGAGGGTGTAAGTGACGGTGAAGCGGTGGTGCAGGACCACTGGCGACTCGCACTCCGCCGTCATCACAAAGCGCGGACGGGCCAGGCGGATGCTGGGTAGCCTGGAGGGTGGGGAGACAGGGAGAAGTCCAAGCCCCTGGAAAGCACATGAGGCTGGCATGCGGAAGCAGCCAGGCCCCGTTCCTGGGGGCATCTCCTCTTCAGAAGGGGATGAGGAGAAAGGCTCTCCCAGGGCCTAGAGGACTGAAGGCAGCAGGAGGAGAAAGAGGGTCGAGATGGGAGAAGAGCCCCTTCCCATACTTCAAATCCCAGAAGTGCCATCAAGGGACGGAGAACTTCTGCCCCACAGCTGCCTTTGGGAAGCCTCGGGCTCCTGGCCACAAAGCTGGTTTGCTGGGCATCACTTTGGGACACTTTCTGCAAAGACTCCAAGGAGATGAGGAATTCACAGCCCCTCCTGTGGCCTGAGAAGCGACCACAGAGCCTCTCGTCTAGAGGGTCCTGCCCAAGCAGCTCACCTGTAGTGAGTGTGGATGCGGGGGGTGAACGGCAGTTTGGGGGTGGACCACTGGACCACCGCGATGAGAGGAACCTCCAGGCCCTGCAGAGAGGAGGAGGCAAGAATGGCTGAGAGACACCCACAGTCCGGCCCCCCAATTCCCCCCCCCCCACATTGTTGAGAGACGCTGGGTTACAGAAGAAGACATGGGTTTCTAACCACCCTTCACTCGTGGTTTCAGAGCAGCTTCCAATCTCCTTCCCTTCCTCTCCCCACAAGAGACACCCTGTAAGGTAGGTGCGGCTGAGAGAGCTCTGAGAGAACTGTGACTGACCCAAGGTCACCCAGCTGGCTGCACGTGGAGGAGTGGATCCACCATTACCCTTGAGAAGCAAGCTGATGTCCTTGCACAAACGCCTTCTTCCAACTCAGTCTAGTCTGGAAGGTGCCCCCCTATCTTGACACAGCCCATCTGCCCGCTTGGATTCACACAACAACAACGTTAAGACTAGACTGGTGGGATGCTCTCTGCTTCAGAGTCAACACCAGACTCCAGTCTAGGGATGGCCAAACTTGCTTAATGTAAGAGCCACATAGAATAAACGGCAGATGTTTGAGAGCCGCAAGACATGAACATCAGATGTCTGAGAGCCGCAAGACATGAAGGTCAAATGTCTGAGAGCCACAAGACAGGAAGGAAGAGAGGGAGGAAAGCTAATAGATGGAGTGGGAGAGGTAGAAAGAAAGGAACTTTAAATGCATCATCCAGGCTGCCAGCTGCCTTGGCTTGGAGCAGTGATTCAAAGAGACAAATGCCTTCTCCAAGCCGGCCTACAGGGCCGTGGGGGCTTCAAGAGCCACAGTTTGGCCCTCCCTGCTCCAGTCAATACAGACACTACAGCTCAGCTGCTGCAGGCATGCAAACTGCACCCAGCTGCAGCCCTTCAGTTACTGGCTTCAATGCAAGGCCCTCGAGAGTTCTGGAGCCTCCCCCCCACCCCCACCAGGCAGCGGGACTCATCTGCCCAGGGCCTGCTGCAGGTACCAGCCTCCAGATGAGCACATTCCACAGCCGCCACCCAGACGAGCGCCTTCTGTTACCCTTCCCCCACACACATCTTATGGAGCAGCCTGCAAGAGGCAGTCCGGAAGGCTGCTTGGCTTTTGGCAAAAGATGCAACACTGAAATCAAGAGGGCCTTTTGGCACAGACTATCAGGCTGAACTGTAACAAAAAAGGCTTAGAAAGATCTCTGGGGAAAAGATTAGGGCCTGTGGTCTGCACTACTGTTGTTGCTGCAAGTACGATCCTAATTTCTGGATCATTTCACCTTTTGCCTCTTCAGCCCTGTTCCAGATTTCTGGTGAGGTCCCATTTTCAAACTGGGAGAGCCAGTTTGGTGTAGTGGTTAAGTGTGCGGACTCTTATCTGGGAGAACCGGGTTTGATTCCCCACTCCTCCACTTGCACCTGCTGAAATGGCCTTGGGTCAGCCATAGCTCTGGCAGAGGTTGTCCTTGAAAGGGCAGCTGCTGTGAGAGCCCTCTCCAGCCCCACCCACCTCACAGGGTGTCTGTTGTGGGGGAGGAAGGTAAAGGAGATTGTGAGCCGCTCTGAGACTCTTCGGAGTGGAGGGCGGGATAGAAATCCAATATCTTCTTCTTCTTCTTCTACAGTCCAAATCCTTCTGCATCCCACCCGGCTGACTGCGCACTCCATCTTGTGTCTCCGTGAGAAAGGCAGACTCAAAGCAGGCTGACCCTGCCCCACACACTCACCTCCTTGGTGCTGGGGGGGGGCTGCTCCGGGGCCTGCAGCTGGAAGAGGAAATTCTGCTCCTCTAGAGCGCGGAGGGAGCAGGGGCAGACAGAGGCGGCTGAGGCCACACGGCAAAAGGAGGCCATGGAGACTTCGCCCGACTGGTGGCTGTGGGGAGGGCAAGAAACGGGTGAGCAGTGAGGGAGGCCCCACCACTCCCACGACCCGTTGGCACGCAACCGGCGCAGGGTGGCCATGCTGTGAGGAGTCACAAAGACCGACCCAGGTGGGCTGAGCGCATGGTGGCAGCAGTGTGCCTCCTTCAGTGCTCATCATTACCAGACTTCCATTTGCGCAGCAGAGGATGGATCTCGGCCCTGCAGGGAGGGAGGGAGGCAACCGGGGGTCTCCGCTTGGTCTTCTGCTTGGTGCTCTACGTGGTGTGTGCTTCCTTCAACCTTTCCTCAGAGGAGACCGACTTTCCAGACCCTCTGACCAGCTTCACCGCCCTCCTCAGAACCCACTCCAGTTCATGCAGTGCCTGGAAGAGGCTAGCACAGCTGCCCCTTCTGCGGCCTGGATACAGGCCTCCCCAAATGCAGCCTGCAGTCGCATCGGCCTTTCCTGTAGCTGCGTCGTCACAGGGTGTGAGAGTCAGTCAAAAACTGGATGCAGCAGGACTCTCCCCTTCTGATTCACATTCAACTGGTGAACCAGTGAGTTTGGGACTTTGGTTGTTTGGCTGAACAGACCGCGCCTGCCCCCCCCCCCCCGAGCTGGCAGGAGAGGGAGGCCCAGCCTGCCTTTGCTCCCTGCGCTGATCTGCCCCCAGCCCCTGCTCCTCACACTAGTTTGGTGGGCGGGGCGGGAAAGGGGGTGGGTTTGGGCAAGGCACAGTGGAGTGCCGGAAGCAGCATGGATCCAGAGAGGCCTATGGGGTGGGGGCAGGGTCATTGGAGGCTGTTAATAGGGAAGGTTAATTGTGTGGACTGATATTAACTTTGATATAGATAAAGGTCACATTTTTAAGCCTCACCTCTGTTCACCTGAACATTCAGAAGAAAAAGTAAGAGTCCAGGCACACCTTAGACCAGGGATGTCAAATATGCAGCCCGTGGGGCTGAATCAGGCCCCTGAGTAACTCACTGTCCTCTGCTTCCTTCCCCCTCTCTTGCTTCCTTCTGCATCACAAAATGCTTCCATTGGCTGAGGCTCCTCCCTTGGGGAGGAGGGGGAAGGAGAGCTTGCTTTGCCAGGCTTTCTCTGTTGCACAGCAGAGCTGCTATGCCAAGCTTCTACTGGCTGAGGCTCCTCCCCCTCGTCCCCTGGGGAGGGAGGGAAAAAGTCAGAGCTTCCTTTGCTCAGTTCCCTGGATTGCACAGGAGAGATACAAAGAAAGCACCTTTAAGACCAACAGGTGCTAATGTTTTAAGCATGTTTTATTTTCAGTTTTTAAAAAAATCTTTGTGTTTGTCTGTGTCCTTTTAAAAATATCTCTCTGCTACCTGGCATTACCTTTTATGATAGACAGGACCCATGCGAACAAGGTCTCATTTATGTCAGATCTGGGCCTCATAACAAACAAGTCCGACACCCCTGCCCTAGGCTAACAAAAGGGGGTGGTGGGGTATGAGCTGTCATGAGTCACGGCTCACTGTGTCTTCTGTGAGCATAAAGTGCCACATCAGACCCCGAAGGCTCCTGCGGCCAGGATTCTGGTTCCAGCGGGGGCTAAGGAATTACTCGCAGCAGCCTCCGCCCCCCAGTCTGGGGGCTTCGTGGCCAGCTGCCGCCTGTCACTCTGAGCCCCATTCATCTCTCAGGCCTTCTGAAGGCACGGGAGAACCTGGCGCCTGCTGCTGCAAGCAGTCAAAGCAACGGAAAACCTCCGTGTGCAAGCACCTGCCTTGAATTGAACTAGGTTGGCCTTCCAGGCGCCTGGGTGGACTCTGACTTCAGCCCAGCACAGCAGCAACCCACACCGATGTCATGAAACAGTGAATGCCATGATTGCATTGCCACACAATTAAAATGTTATTGCATTTGATGCTTCTATCTTCCTTTTACATTTCGTAATGAAATAAAAATTAACTTTTCCCCAACAAATCATTTTTTAAAAAAGATCTTTTCAGTCTTTATTTATATCTGTGTTTAGTTCTTTCACTAAATTTGAGTGAACACTTGAAGAGGTGGCATGATGCAGCTGGCAGAGTTTTGCACCCAGGCCCTGTGTCTGCCCCAGAAGCTCTCAGCCCCCCCCAGCCTGGCCCCCCCTTTGGAGGCTCACTCGGCGCTCTCAGGCCCCCCCCACACCCAGCCTGGCCACGGAGTCAGCACTCCCTCCCACAGAGATCGTTGGGCATGGCTTCCAGGGCACGTGGCGGGTGCAGCAGGGGGGCACAGAGCAAGCAAGAAGCTGCCTCTGCTGTGAGCCCCGGGGTGCTGGCTCGGCCCGCCTGCCTTCCTCCCTCCCTCCTCCCCACCTGCCTGCGCAGATCCTCAGCAGCTTGGGAAAAGGTGCGCTGGTGGGCAAAGGCACAGCATGGGAGCTGCCAGTGCCGTAGCTGCAGTGAGAAGTCTGCTGGCTTGCAGTGGCCCTGCTCCCCCCCAGGGCCGTAGCCAGGATTTCATGTTTGGTGGGGCACACAGCAGGATTTTTTGGTAGAGGGGCGGGGGGGGGGGAGGTGCTACTGGGTTTGGCAGCCCAGGGCTCTCCGCACTGAAAGCTGCCTTGAGTCCCACAAGCTAACCTCCCTTTGTCTGGGCACTCACAGCAGCTTTGCTCTGCCCACCCCTTTCTTATGAGCCCCCCCCCCCCCCGCAGCAGAGAGGCAGCAATGAGACCACTTGAGCAGAGGGACACACTGGGGGCCCTCCAGTGGAGGGCGGGGTTGAAAGGTTGGCCTGGCCCCTCCCCGGCCCACTGTCCCTACAGGCGTGCTCTTGCCGGGAGCAGCTCCTCCTCCCTGGGCCCAGGGCACTTTGAGGGTGAGGCCGCTCCCTTCCCCCTGGAGCTGGCAGAGAGGGCAACCCAGGTGCATGCTGGGTCGGCCACTGCCTTCGGGGGCAGCAGGGCAGAGGCACAGGACTGAGCCCCGGGAGGTGACAGAGGGAAGGGGCCCAGGCAGCCAATGAGAAAAAGGCCTGCATGCTGACCTGGCAGTTGCCGGTGGAAAAGCCCCAGAACGCAGCCCAATCAGACAGGAGACAGTCCCTCCAGCAGCATCTTGTTTCCTAGGCTGCTGGTGAGACCCCATCGGGAGCCCTGAAGGGAGGTCGCGCTCTCTAGGGCACATCTCCTACGGGGGCCGCTCTCTCCGTGGGGCGTCATTTGCCAGTGCTCCAGCTTCTCCTCTGGGGCCACAGCCGGGCTGCCCCCCCGCCCCCTTTGCTCCTGGGCTTTGTGAGGATTGGGAGCACGTGACAGGGGCGCCAAGACAGGGAGGGAGGGGCCCGGGGCCTTTTATCCTCTTCCCTCCCCCAACCCTTAGAGGCAGGCGGGGGGGAGGGGCTGCTTGAGGAAGTGCAAACCAGGAAGCCCGCCCCTGCCCCCCCACCTCCCCTCTTACCAGACATCGTCCACTAGCAAGACAGACCCGTCGGGCATCATGGGGAGGTAACTGGCGTTGAAATTGGGTAGGATCCGCACGTCCCACACAGAGAGGTCCTCCTGGGAGGCGGCGTTCAGAACTGCCAGGGCAAAGATGGGGGTTGAGGGCTGGGCGGGGGGGGGGGCACGCCGTCTCCCCCACCAGCCCCCTCCAGAGCCCAGAAGGCGGAGGAGCAGCCCCCGGCCCTGCTCCTCCCCTGGGGCCAGCGCCACCCACCTTTCAGGACCGTCAGGTGTTTCCCGGACACGTGGCACTGTTGACATTTCAGCTCCGGGGGAGGCAGGACCGTCAGCAAGGTGCTCACTGCAGGACGGGGGGGGGGGGGGGACAAAAGCGCCACGGTCAAGGCCAGGCCTCCTCCCCCCTCCCCCCCGCGGGGCGGGGGCGCGGCTGCTCCAGCCCGGAGACTCACCTTGTGCCTTGAAGGCTCCCTGCTCCTCGCGGAAGGTCTGCGAAGGGGCGCGATCCTGCAGGATGCGCAAGTAGCCGCGCTCCCGCACCTCCGCTTTCTCTTGGTCCCGTTTCCAGACGGTCACCACGATCTGGGGGGAGGGGAGGGAAGGGGCGGTGGGCGGCTGGCTCTCTCTCTCTCCCCGCCTGCGGGGGCGACGGGGCGGGGGGCTTACCTTGGCCTTGGTGGTGCTGGGGGGCAGCCTGTCCAGGGAGACCGTCAGCGGGAAGATCACCTCCTCGGGGGAGACGATGGGCTCTTCGAGGGGCACCTGCGGGGAGGGAGGGAGGGAGGGGGGCGTCAGGGCGCTGCTCGGCGGCCTCCCCCCTCCCCTCCCCCCCGCTCCGAGCCCCGCTTACGCCTGCCGCCGGTCTCCCCGCCGGGGGCCCGCCGTGGGTCAGGAGGGGCGGGCAGCGGCGGAAGCGCGCCTCCTCTTGCTGGGCGGCGCTGTGGCCGGGGGGCGCCGCCTGGTCGTCTGCGGGGGCGCGGCGGCGGGGCTGATGCTGGCCAAGGGCGGCCAGGGAGCCGGCCAGCTCCCCCCAGGGCGGCGGGGGGCGCCGCCGCTGCTGCTGCTGCTGGCGGGGGGGCGGCAGCGGAGCACCAGCAGGAAGCGGACCGTCTCGCCCAGGTAGAGGTGGTTGCGGCGCGGCAGGGCTCGGTAGCGGCCCGGCTCAGCCGAGAGCGCCTCGCCCGCCGGGAAGGGCACGGCCGGAAGTACATGAAGTAGTCGCACTGCGACTCCATCGGGCCGGCCGGACCGCCGCGGGCTGGATGCGGGGAGGGGCGGGAGGGCGCGCCGGGAGCAGCAGCAGCAGAAGCCGCCGGGTGGGGTGGGGAGGGGAGGGGAGGGGAGGGGGGAGCCCGGCATGGGCGGAAGGAAAGGAAGGAAGGAAGTGAGGCTGCAGAGGAGGCGGGAGGGGGGGGCGGTCCCTCTGAGGAGCCGCCCTCCCCCCCCCCCCGAGCAGGAGGAGGAAGAGCGGCGAGCCTGGCGGTGGCACACCTCCCCCCCCCCCGCTTGCGGGCCCTTCCTGGGGGTTTCGCGCGAGAACGGCGCCCCCCCGCCGGCGCAGTGAGCAGCCGGGGTCACGGAAGGGGCCGCCAGAAAGGGGGGGGGCGGGGAAGGGAGGCCGCACGGTCGAGGGACTGGCTGGCTCCCGCGGAGTTGCCCGGGTCTCGGCGCCCCGCCCGCTCGCCGGTGGTGGACGTTCACCTTCTCCCCGCGGGGCAGAGGCTGGCAAGGCTCTTCGGGGGGGGGGGGCGACTATCCCCTCTTTAGCGCTTCGGACGCTTCAGTTTTCCTCGACTGCAGCTCCCCCCATCACACGCCCCCTGCCCCCCTCTGCTGAAGTCCGCCTGCTGGGGAAGACGGCAGTTCCCACTGACTCCCTCTGGGTTGCCAGCCTCCAGGTGGGGCCTGGAGAACTTCCGCTTTTACAGCTGATCTCTAGCTGGCAGAGACCAGCTCCCGGGAGAAAATGGCTGCTTTAAAGGGGGGGGGGGTGCTCTGGCATTGGAACCTGCTGAGGCCCCTCCGCTCCCCAGCATCCACCCCCAAAGTCTCCAGGCATTTCCAACCCTAGCAGAGACCTCCCCCCACAATGCCCTACTCTGCCCCAGGGAGGGGGGGCACTTCTTGGCGATCAGGAGGCTGCTGTGGGAGGGGGGGAGGCAGAAAACCCCTCTGCCCTCAGAAAAGGCATTCTGTCTTTGCCTAGTTAGGAAGGGGTGCATTTTGAAGGCCCCACCCCTATGGGTGCCATGTGCCTTGCCTCAGCCCCTCCCCCAGTCCCTGGAGGGCTCTGCAGGCTTTTAAAAATAGCAATTACCACTCCCCTTCCCCCCCCCCATCCTGGCTGCCCATCAGTTCAGGCCCCTTTCTGGCCTCCCCCCCCCCCATTTATGCAGGCCTTTGTGGGTGCCACCCTGCAAAGGAGCAAGGGCAGCAACTGCCCGGACAGCTGGGCCTTCTCTGTAGTGGGCCCCACCTCACGGGAACAGCCTACCTGAGGAGGTTGGGGGGCTCTCAGGTGAATCTCTTTCTGCAAATCAGAACTGTCCAGGAGGGCATTTTAGTAAACGTTACAAGGCTTTATTATGGCAGAGTGGTACAGGAAGGGAAGGAGGAGGAAGGAAGCATGGTCTGGAGGCAGCCTCAGGGGTCTGTTCCATTTCCCCAAACAGCCTCTTCAGCGAGGCTAAGGCACAGCATCAGCAGGTGTATGTTTGGACACACACAGCCATGTCTGCATGACATCCAGGACTGGCCCTAGACTGTCTGCCCCCCAGGCAAGGCTACCTTCTGGTGCGCCCCCCCCCCCAGATAACATCACCAAGTCACACGGAGGGTGCCCAGTTTGGTGCCCCCAGAAGGCTGGCACCCTAGGCGATGGCCGGCCCTGATGACCGCCCTGCAAGAAGGTGGAGCAGGGCCGTTATCCCTCTAGCGGGGGCAAGGAGGAGTTTGTCTTGCATCCTGATCCAATGTGCAGCTACTTGGAAATGAGGGTCCCGTTGAATCCTGGGGGGCTCCCAGTCCAGACCTTTGTTTCTGTGCAGGATTTGACTGCTGCCCCTGCCCTCCTGGGCAAAGCACCTTGAGTATGCCTGCTCAGTCCATGGCCCATCATGGCACTGCCACGGTGCCCTCTCCGTCTCCCTCCCTCAGTGGTATCTGCTAGGCAGTGCAAAGGGAGGGAGGGAGGGACTCCACAGCTTAGAGGGAACACTGCCTCCGTCAGGCCAGAAGGGCATTCAAAACTGTTTTATCGTGGAGTGAGATGGATAGTGAAAGTTTTATCGTGGAGTGAGATGGATAAACTAACAAGAACTTTGAGAGACTATGATTTGGAAGTGTTTAAAAAGGAGCGGAAGAAATTTAAAAGATATATACAGTTAGAGTGGAACGTGAAAAGACATTGGACAATTTTTTAATATGAATGAGAAGAAAAAGACATTGAACTTTGATGGGTTAGGGATACCTTTATAATTGGACTTCAATATATAACTTCGGGGTAAGTCTAGCAACGGAGGGAGGGGGATAGAAAACATCATATGGGTTAGAGATAGAAAAGATATAATTAAACATTGTAACCATATGTTATTAATAAATTGTTAAAACACTCAAGGGACACGTGTGGATCTGTTCTCACTGAGTGAAGAGGAGGAAGGCACGGAGGCTGCATGTCTACGACTGAGCCCTTTGTGCAAAAGGCTGCCTGCTCTGAGCTTATCAGAAAAGGAGGGCAGAGCAGCCTGTGTGGTGCAAGCTGGGGGGGGGGGGGGCGGCATGAGAGAGTGTGAGCGGCATGGAGGGAGCTCAGAGGCACTGCTGGGAGAAGCGCCCCCCCATTTGCTTGCCCGTGTGACCCCAACCGCTGCATCCTGGGCAGCCCAACACAAGAGGGTAGTTTCCAAGCACAGCCGTGTGGGTCTGCCGTAGGGGAGCTGGATTCAGATTCTGCGCATCAAGGCTCCCTTGGCCAGAAACCAGGGTGTGATGGCAGCAGTTGGTCTCTCAGGTGTTCCTGGGCTCAAACCCAGCTGTTCCAGCATGGCAGACATGGCAGGTGATGGGTGGGGAAGCCACGTGTGCCCCAGAGCCACACCCTTGACATTTTCCGAAAGGACAGCCTATTTTGATTTGGAGTGGCATTTCATTTCTGCTCCTGACAGGGACCTTCTGCCTTCCTTGAAGGCCTCTCATGGATTTGCTTCCATGCACCTGTCCTCTGCACGTGGAGAGTGTGACCGCATCCTTCCTCCGCCCCCCCCCCAAACACTTCTGACTTGCTCAGGTACCTGGTGCCAGTGCCACAGCAGACTGGCCCTTGATTCAGGGTTCCCACAGGTGGAAGATTGCAATGCCACTCTGCTGGGAGAGGGCAGGCTTAACACAGGCATGGCGACAAGTTGCATTCACAAACAAGCTTCCAAAGCAGTCTGCCCCTCCCCCCCACGGCCTCTGCCATGGCGCTTCTCAGGCAAAATCCTGTGGCCAAGTGCAGAGGAGGTTTCCAGTCCGCCCAACGTCCACGGTGGCCACAGGCCTGCCCAGGCTACCTCACTGCCCCAAGGAGCCGCTGGGAGCCGTTGCCTGGCCTGGGGGGTGCAGGAAACTGCTTGGCATCCAGGAGGTCCTTGTACTGGAGCTCAGGGGTGACCATACGCAGGCACACACCCTGGTCTTGGGGAGCCAGGCCAGGCCGCAGGGCATAGCCTAGGATCGGAGCCTGACCAAACTGGAAGGGGCGAACGCGCTCATCGGTGATGTTTCCCGGCTCCAGGGGACCCCCACCCTGCAAGCAATGCTGCATCAGCTCTGCCCGGCGCTTCTGGAGCACAGCTGTCTCCCGGGCCATGCGGGCATAGCCAAAGTGCTCCACCCGGGCCCAGAAGGTGCGGTTGAAGTGGGTGTAGAGCTGCCAGTCGAGGTAGTTCCAGGCCCGCAGTCGGGCAGCAATGCTGGGCTCCAGCGCAGACACAGACCCTGGGCTACGCAGGTTGTGGCTGAAAGCCACCACGTCATCCAGGGTCCAGCAGAGGGCATGGCGCAGGAGGACCAGCGACTCGTCCATGTGTTCTGTGAGCAGCACGAGATGAAAGATGTGCTCCAGTTCTTCAAGAGTGGCTTTGATCGCAGCTGAGCCAGGGCTGGTGGGTGGGTCCAGGCCGAAGTCAAACCAGAGCAGGTTGCGGGCATAGTGGCTGCCTCGCTCCCCAGGCTGGTAGAAGTGGTGTGGGGATGCCAGGAAGTCAGAAAGGGTGCCAGCACGGCGGAAAGCAGGTGCCACGCCCCGGTAATAAGAGAAGGCCGATTCTGCCAAGGCCACTGGGTCCCGCACAATAGAGAAGTAGAAACTGTCAGGGTGCACGACTTTCTGGACCTGCGGAGGGAGATCCGGGAATGAGCGGTGGAAGGCGGGGGCAGAGAACACCCCTTGTTCTTCGGCCTTCCAGCCCCTCCCCTCCTTGAACGAGCTCTGGAAAAGGTTCTCCCTCCTCCCCTCTCCCTGCTAATCTTCACAACAACCCTGGGGGGTAGGCAAGGCTCCGTGAGTGGGCCTCTGGCCCAAGGTCACCCAGTGAGCTCCCCTGGGAGGGGGATTTGGAAGCAGCACCTCCCAGCCCTTCTCAGACACAGTGGCTGGAAGGAGCAACTCCTCAGACTCTCCCCTGCAAGGGACTCTCCCCTCCCCCAGACACAGAGCTGGAAGGAGGACCCGGAGAGGCTATGGAGGGGGGGGGGTTGCACCACTGAGGCCCTGGCTCCCCCCCCCAGACACAGGGCTGGAAGGAGGACCCTGAGAGGTTATGGAGGGGGGGGGGTTGCACCACTGAGGCCCTGGCTCCCCCCCCCCCCAGACACAGGGCTGGAAGGAGGACCCTGAGAGGTTATGGAGGGGGGGGTTGCACCACTGAGGCCCTGGCTCCCCCCCACCCAGACACAGGGCTGGAAGGAGGACCCGGAGAGGCTATGGAGGGGGGGGGGTTGCACCACTGAGGCCCTGGCTCCCTCCCCCCCCCCAGACACAGGGCTGGAAGGAGGACCCGGAGAGGTTATGGAGGGGGGGGGTTGCACCACTGAGGCCCTGGCTGCTCCCCCCCACCCCCGCAATGACTGTTTGCTGCCCCTGACAGGGCAGGGTGGGACCCACATGTGCTGAGAAGGGGAAATGTTGTTTCTCAGTCTCCCGCGTGATGCACAGACTGAGGCCGGTCTCTGGGGCATCTGCCTCCGATGGCACCGAAACCCCCCACTCCCGCGCCCCTCCCCTCCGTACCTCTTGCAGTCTGAAGCGCATGTGGTGGCACAGGATGTCAAAGGGGTGCCCCTTGAGGTGCCATCCTTTCACCCGCCGGGCCTGGAACGGGCTGGGGTAGCTGAACTGGTAGCGAGCTGGTAGAGCAAAGCGCAGGCCCTGTGCGTCCCCGAAGCGATGCAGGAGGTTGACTATGGTGCTGCTGCCCGTCTTGTGCGTCTTCAGGAAGACCAGGTGTTTGCGTGGCTGGCAGGGGGCAGGTGGGCTGGGAGGAGCGGCTTCTTCCTCCTCCTCCTCCTCCTCGGCTTGGGCTGCAGGGACCCAGGGCACGGGAAGCAGCCTGCAGGGGAAGAGCCGGAAGGAGGGAGGGCATTGGGCACACTGCTGGACCCCCACCCCGGAGGGAGGGGCCGGGAGAGAAGGCAAAGTTACCTTTTCTGCAAGGAGGCTCCCAAGAGCTGGAGGGTGAAGCCAAGGGCCATGGAGACGGCCACAGCAGCCCACAGCACCTGAAAGCGGCCGCATCCCGAACGGAGCCTCATCCTTCTTCGGCTGAGACGGAGAGAACAGAGAGCGAGCCCGGGTGACCCCAGGCAGAAGGCTCGGCAGAAACTCCCCGGCACTTGGAAAGGACTCTTTTGGCCCTCCTCGCCCTGCCTGCCTATCTGCCTGCAGAGCCGGCCTCTCCCTCCCTGCCTGCCTGCCTGCTGCCCAGTCCTTTGGGCCCCACCCTGGGGAGGCGGGAGTCCAGGCCCAGCCCCCAATCCTCTGGGATGCCGGATGCTCAGATCCACCCTGGCCCCGCCAGATCAAAGTCAGGCTCAGCTCCTGAGACGCCGGAGAGGAGGCCTCCCACCCGAAGGGAAGGCTAGGCTGGAACCCAGCGCCCCCCCCCCCGCTCCCGCCAGCCCCGCTCTGGCCACTGGGAGAACTGGGAGCGCCGCCTGGGCAGCTGCCTCCTGGAGCCCCAGAGGAGACGGCCCACCCGCCAGGGGAATGGATCCTGGAACCCAGGACCAGTTCAAACAGCCTGCCCCACACCTGTCACGGCTCCCTCTGTACACAAGGGAAGAAGCCGGAAACAGGTGGAGAGCGGGAGGCAGGGAACCCAGGGCTCAAGAGAGTCCAGGCTATGGGGAAGGAGGCCCCGCTCCCTCCGAGCTCCCCGCCCCCTCGGGGACCCCCCAATCTCCGCCCCAGGCAGCTGAAACGTGGGGGCTGCAGGCTGGGCTCCTGGTGAATTCCTAGAGGGCCCCTAAGGCCTGGCTGGGCAAGGGGCAACGCGGGTCCTTCAGGAGAGGGAGAGGGAGAGGGGGCACTGACTTACCCCGGGGGAGTCCTCGGCGGTGGAAGCGCCCAGCAGCCTGGCCTGGCCTGGCACGGCACGGAGGGTCCTTCCCGCCCTCCTGGCAGCACCTAGCCCAGAGGGGAGGGCGCCGGTGGGGGGTCTGGCCTGTGGAGAGGAGGACCCCAAGTTCAGCAGGGCAGGTAGGGGGCGGCAGGGCCAACCTGAGGAGGAAGCCCCTGCCCGGTTGGGCTTCGGATCAAGGAACCAGCCGCGGGGGGGGGGGGGCAGGGTTGGCAAGGAGTCCCGGTTGGGGAAAGGGGGGGGCAGGGAGTGCCGCCTGCAGCGCCACCGGCGCCTTCCTGCCTGGGCCGGGCGCTCGCAGCTGCAGCCCAGCTGTCTGTTGGCTACAAGGAGTGCAGCGGGCGGCTCTCTCCTCTCCCTCCCCCCAGGCCTTTGCGGGCCCAGTGCCTTGGCCGGCTCCATCCCTCCATCCCCGGCCTGAACTTGGCGCGAGCTGCCGCCCCTCCCGGGTTTCCTTGGGGGGGGGGCGGGGAGGGAGGGCTGGTGCAAAGAAGCCAGGGGAGGCGAGAGAAAGCGGCCCGAGGGTCCCGGCCCTGCCCGACCCTTCGAGGAGGGAAGAGAACTCAGAGGGGGGGGGGGGGCTTACTTGGGAAGGGCTCAGTTAACACCGGGCCAGCAGCAGCAGCGTCTTGCTGGGGGGAGCCGGCAGCAGCCCCCTCCCCTTCCTCCCCCTTTGTTTCCCCGCCCGCCGCCCGCTCCCTCCTTTGCTCCAAGTTTCCCGCCCCTCCCCTCAGCCCGCCCCTCGGCTGCTTCTTCGCCCAACTTTTGGCTCTCGTCTCTTCCCTCCCCCCCCCCCCGCGCCTGGCCGCCGCGTTCTCCTCCCTCTCCCCCCCCCCGCCTTGTCCTTGTTGCCCCCCCCCGCTCCAGCCAGCCTCCCCCCCCCCATATGCCGCCAAGTGCCGGGAGAAGAACGCCTGCGCTGGGCAGACCCCCCCCCCCCCACACACACACAGAGAGACGCAGTTGGAGAGGGGGGGAGCTGCGAGTCCTGCCAGACGCGGCCTTTCCTCTCTCCCCGGAGGCCAAACTTCTAGTCGGGGGGGCTGGGGGGGAGCAGCCGTGGTGGACGTCTGCAAAAGACCCTCGTCTCACCCGCCGCCCCTGTTGTGGCTCAGGCGGCCCGCTGGCGGCGCTCTCTGTGGGACGGAGGCGGCTTACACTGGCCCGGCGGAGCCTTGCCGGGAAAGAGAGGGAGCTATTCGCCCAGCCTCGGGGGAAGGGCTGCCCCCGGCCACCGGCTGCTGGGGGGGGGGCGGTGCTTCGGGGCAGGGGGCTGAGCCGCGAAGGGGAGTTGAGCCTGCGGCTCCCGGGGGCCCGGTGTGTGGGGGGGAGGGGGGAAGGCAGGCATGGGGGGGCGTGGCGGGGGGCATTCCACATGCAGCTTTTCCGTACTCTGCCGGCAGGCAGCAACAGGTCCGGAGGAGGCTGCTGGGACAGCGGCGGGAACGGTCCCCCCCCCCGCACTGAAGCAGCTACGGAAAGGCGCCTGGCCGCCCCCCCCCCAGGAGGACCCTGCTGTGCGCCCCCCCTCCTTGGGGCCTCGGCTGCGGCTCGGCCCAGGGAGCTGTCCTGGGAACACAAGGGGGCCCTTTGTCCTGGAAACGGGATCCCGCGGAGGGAGGGGGAGGGAGGGCGCTCCCTCCCTCCCCCTCGCCCGGCAGACGCGGAATCCCATTCAAATGCTGGCGAGGAGGGGGACGGCGCCCCCTCCGGACTGGCCTGGCACTCCACAATGGGCAGGATGAGAGCAGGGGGTTTCCTGCGAGGGGGCCCATCACGCGCTGCAAGGGGTCATATGCTTGTTCTCAGCTAACCCCACCCCAAGGATGAAAGCGCCGCCGGGGGGGGGGGAGTCTGGTAACCCGAGGCTACGCGGGGGGGGGGGGCAGATGTGACCTGCGCTGACCCACCTTCCGTTTCTCGAGGGGGAGGGTCTCCAGCAGGAGGGGCGGGCAGGAATCTGCCATCTGTGCCCCCCACCCCATCACCCCCCCAGGCTTTTGAGGTCAGTTTCCCAAAGTAACTTCTCCGCCCAAACAGCCCGAGGGGGGGGGGGCTTGATCTCAGCAGGGTCAGGACTTGGGTGGGATCGGGAGACCTCCTCCCCCACACACAGTGGGGCAAGAGCGGGCTGCGGTGCAGAGCCCCCCGGGGATGGGGAGGAGGCGGGCTTCTTGGGGCCAAGGGCAAAGGAGATACCCAAAGGTGCCTGGAGAGGCAAGAAGAGGGGGGGGGGAAGGCGATGCACTGTGTGTGTGTTGGGGGGGGGGGTCTCCACCGGCAAGACTTAGTCTCGGTTCAGGCGGGGGCTGCGGAGATTACGGGTGTCCCAGGTAGCGGTTGCCAGGTTGTCCTGTGGAGGGCTGATGTGCTGAAGAAGAGCGCAGGAAAGCACGGGCGCGGGGGGGGGGGGGGGAGGAGAGAAAGTTCCGACGCGTCTATGCCTTCAGTCCGCGGGATGCCGCCGCCGGGGGAGCCGGGCTGGTCTCTGGACGGGATGGGGAGGAGGGAGCGGTTGGCCCATCTAGCCTCCCCAGTGCTCGTTACCTGGCAGTTGTGACGCCGCCTTCGACTGGCGCCGGGCTTAGGGAGAGGAGCAGTGAGCTCAAAGGGCCGCAGCTGTTGGGAGTGGAAGGTGGAGCCCAGTCCCCCCCCCCCCACACACACACCTGGGCTGCATTTTCCGGGGAGTCCCTCCCAGTTCATTCTTTCTCCACACCAAGCTTCAGTCGTGTGCAAAGAGAGCCAGAGTTCTCCTCCTGTTTTTGAAAAGGGATTAGACAGCCCCCCTCCTCCCTCCAGCAAGAAGCCGGGGTCCTTGGCCACGAGTGGTCGCCGGCACTGCCCCCTCCGCCTCAGCACCACGTGGGAAATGGCACCCCCACCCCACCCCCGCTCTGCTCAGTTTTGCTGATGGAGCTCGTGGTCACCCAAAATAGCAGCGGCTGGTCTGTTCTGTACAGAAATGCCTCATTTGGCTGGAAAGAGACGCTTCACCGCGAAGCCACTGGCAACTGGAGGCTATAATTTGTCTCGCACGGGAATCTTCACAAAGCAAACAAAATACTTCATGAGCTTGCAAGCGTCAGTTACCCACCTGAGGTTTCTACTCCGTGGGCACATTCTCCAGCGATGGCTGCAGGAGATTCCCATGCTGGGGGCGGGAGGGGGGCACATGCTTCTCCCCCACTCCTGCAGGCAGCCTGCTCTTTTCATGCTGGAGGGGCAGCCAAATGAGTTGATCCAACCCCCTCCCCCCGCGGCTTCTGGATTACTTGCAGGCCGGGTAGCGAGAGGCATCACGCTTATAAAAACAGTTTGCACACTTATAAGTTATAATAAAGACAAGAACAATAACCAGACAAAGTTATTTAACTATTTCAAGTTTATTGCAAAAATGCTTACCAACACAGAAGCTGTTTATTACACAAAACTGTTTCTGGTTTATCACAAAGATGCTACCATCCCAGAACCTGGTTATCATCCCATTACCCTTCTCAGTCCACTCTAGTTCAAGGCTATGACTGGACATGAAAGCATCCATAGCAGGGTTTCTTGTGAGCGTAGAACTGAGTGGCTTTATAAAAATGTTTATGTTTAATTCGATTTATACCCCGCCCTCCCCGCCAAGGCTTAAGAGATCCCAATTGTCAGCAAAAAGAAAAGAAAAGGTTGTGGGGCATGGAGGGAGAGTTGGGGAGCACGGCCATGAAATGCCCCCACTGTGGCTGCAGGCCACAGTATTAGATGAGTCATTCAGCCTCAAACCATTTTCTGGCTGGCCTCAGGCCTGTTATGGTTTGAGACTGTTTTGCAGCACAGTTGCTGGGTGGAAGATCAATTGTGCCAGAGCAGGAGTGGCCAAACTTTCTGTCCAGAGAAGAAACTTGGAGTCTAATAAAGTTTATCTGTAAGGTCTTGAAATTTATTAGTGTGTATATATTAGCCTTCTGAAAATTCGTTCTGTTTGGGTTACTGAAGGTACATTGGAGTAATGCCGCATTAATGTTGTCTGGGTGTCTGCGGCAGCAAAGTTGGCATCTGGGTTTGCTGCACACTCTGTAACAGTGTCCCTCTTCCAACTGAATGTTGCATTGTTGTGGGTGAGGAGCTGTTTGAGACTGGGGGGGGGGGCCTGCCTGTGTGCCAGAAAAGGTTTGCCTCCCAGTCCTTGTGAAAGAGAACTGTCATTATTCAGTACAGGTTGTAAGTTGCTGATGATGAATTGAGGTGTTTAGAGTTGAGAGCTGTCTGTGATCACGAGTGGTGTTCTGTTATTGTCTCTTTAGGGCCTGTCTTGAAACAGGTTTTCTGTGGATACCGTTCTGGCTTTGTTAATCTGTTTCCTGACTTCATCAGGTGGATACTTCAGTTCCAAAAAGCTTTGTTGTAGATTCCTCAGATGGGATCTCTGACTGAAGATTGGAGCAGATGCGGCACGTTCCAGCACCCAAGGGAGGTGAAGCCAGCAAGACAGCCAAGTCTACTTACTGCTCAGCAACCAAGGCTGGCTCACCCACTAGGCAAACTGGGCAATAGTCTAGGGCGCCAAGAGGGTGGGGGTGCCTAGTTTGCCTGCCTCCACTGCCCGCGCACCCACCCCTCCTTTCCCTTCCTGTCACTTTGCCTCCCCCCTACACTGCGTAGCGTGCCTGCCTCCTCCTCCGGCCATGCGCCACCTGCCCCTCCTTTCCTTCCCGTCCCTTCGCCTCCCTCCTGCACCACGTGTCATGCCTGCCTCCTTCTTCGGCCCACGCGTCACCCGCCCCCTCCTCTTCCCGTCCCTTTGCCTCCCCCCTGCACCGCGTGGCGTGCCTGCCTCTTCCTCCACCCACGCGTCACTGCCCCCTCTTTCCCGTCCCTTCGCCTCCCCCCTGCACCACATGTCGTGCCTGCCTCCTCCTCTGGCCACGTGTCACCCGCCCCCTCCTTCCCTTCCCATCCCTTTGCCTCCCCACTGCTCTGTGTGGCGTGAGTGCCTACTACGGCCATGTGTCACCCGCCCCTCCTTCCCTTCCCATCCCTTTGCCTCCCCCCTGCTCCGCGTGGCGTGCCTGCCTCCTCCGGCCACGTGTCACCCGCCCCCTCCTTCCCTTCCCATCCCTTAGCCTCCCCCCTGCACCGCGTGGCATGCCTGCCTCCTCTGGCCACACATCACCCGCCCCCTCCTTCCCTTCCCGTCCCTTCCTGTCCCCCCTGCACCACGTGGTGTGCCTGCCTCCTCCGGCCACGTGTCACCCGCCCCCTCCTTTCCTTTCCTTCCCATCCCTTCGCCTCCCCCCTGCACCGCGTGGTGTGCCTGCCTCCTCCTCCGCCCACGCGTCACCTGCCCCCTCCTTCCCTTCCCTCCGCCTCCCCCCTTCACCGCGTGGCGTGCCTGCCTCCTCCTCTGGCCACGCGTCACCCCCCCCTTCCCTCCTGTCTCTTCGCCTCCCCCTGCACCACGTGGCGTGCCTGCCTCATCCTCCACCTGTGCACCACCCACCCCTCCTCTGTCTGCCTCCTGCTCCACCCACACGTCACCCGCCCCCTCCTTCCCTTCCCATCCCTTCGCCTCCCCCTGCACCGCGTGGGCATGCCTGCCTCCTCCTCCACCCATGCACCACCCACCCCTCCTCTGTCTGCCTCCTCCTCCACCCACCCGCCACCCGCCCCCTCCTTCCCTTCCCTTCCCTCCGCCTCCCCCCTTCACCGCGTGGCGTGCCTGCCTCCTCCTCTGGCCACGTGTCACCCCCCCTCCTTCCCTTCCCATCTCTTCGCCTCCCCCTGCACCACGTGGCGTGCCTGCCTCATCCTCCACCTGTGCACCACCCACCCCTCCTCTGTCTGCCTCCTGCTCCACCCACATGTCACCCGCCCCCCTCCTTCCCTTCCCATCCCTTCGCCTCCCCCCTGCACCGCGTGGCATGCCTGCCTCCTCCTCCACCCATGCACCACCCATCCCTCCTCTGTCTGCCTCCTCCTCCACCCACACGCCACCCGCCCCCTCCTTCCCTTACCTCCCTGTCCCTTCATCTCCCCCCTCCCCTGGCGCAATCACAGTGTGCTGCACCATGATAGTGTGGTGGTGGGGTGGAGGTGATGGGACGGGACGGGACAGGAAGGGAAGGGAAGGGAAGGAGGGGGTGGCGAGCACCGTGTCTCAGCATGGTGCCCGGGGGAGCGGGGATTGGCAGCAGGGGCTGCCTGCCTGTGCCCTCGAGCCAATGATGTCAGCAGCAGCAGCAAACTGACAGGGAGGCCCCTGCACCCCTCTTCCCCTGTCCCCAGCAGCATCCCTGTTGCTGACGCTCGCCCTACAGGGCAGACTTCCATGACCTCAGAGGTATGAGGAGCAGGCCTGTAGCTACAGTGGGGCCTGGGAGGGGCCAGAGGGCAGAGTCCAGTGCTTGGCTCCAGGAAGAGTTGGACAGAGCTGGCACTCCCCACCTTTCCAGCAGCAGCAGCAGGAGTGGCATTCTGCAGCAGAAGCACAGCTGGAACGGGGCTCTACCATGCAGGGTGGGCAGTGGGAGCAGGCGGCCCCTGGATTCTTAAACTTCCCACAGCCAGTGGGCTTTGCGGGCCACCCTGAATATCAGCGGGTGCAGCCTTGGGCACCTCGCTCTGGTCCCGTCACCATCGCCTCTTCTGCTTTGCTGCGCCAAGGTGGATGGCCTGAAAGGAAGTCGCCACTGCTGCCTGGTGGACGCAGCTGTGGCTGGGCTCTTCTTTAGCCTCAGCATCTTTGTTTCCCCCAAAGCTGCAGCTCCGCCTTAGACAAAAGTCCTCCCCGGCTGATGAAACTGAGGGGGAGCCGTAGAGGCTGAGGTGATGACTTGGCTTACTCGGAAGTAGGCCCCCTGTGTTCTCAGCAGACACTTAAGGCCCACCACCTGAGCCCGCTCATGGGAGGGGTGGCGGCGAGAAAGGGCCCCTGCCCTTGGAAGGAATGTGATATTTGTGATGTCATTTTGGGCCCCACAGCCCCTCCACCTAAAATTTTATCTCCTGGGCCCCCCCCATCTAAAATTTTCTGGCTCCGGGCCTGCCTGGCCTGTTTTAAAAACCCCTCAAAGCTGGAAACCAGTAGATCATGGCAGTAGACCACGCTAAGACTGTGACACAATGATGCCATTTCCTTTGAAAAGCCTCCTGGTGAGTTGAGGAAATGGCAGCCATTGGGGGAGTGGGGGGAAATGACATTGGCTTGGATAAAAGCTGCTGAAATGCCTCCTGCAGCGATGGTAAACACATCTTGGATGATTAGCTTATAGTTTTGTAAATTGTTGCTTTATTATATTGTCTTGTTTTAAAGCTGAATTGTTGTTTTAATATGTTGTTAGCCGCCCTAAGCCCGTAAGGGGAGGGTGGGATACAAATCTGATTAAATGCATAAATGCTTTCCTGCCTGCAGCGTGTCCAAAGGTGATTTATTTAAAGGTAAAGGTAGTCCCTTGTGCAAGCACCAGTCATTTCCGACTGGGGTGACATCGCATCACGACGTTTGAAGGCTGAGTCGGCCCTGAGCTGGCTACCTGAACCCAGCTTCTGCCGGGATCGAACTCAAGTCATGAGCAGAGCTCAGACTGCAGCTTTACCACTCTGCACCACAGGACTCCTGATTTATTTACTTACTTACAATTGAAGCCTCTGAGCCAGGTTTGGGAACGATCACAGCAAAGTGAGGGGAAGACACAGAAGCAGGACCAGCAGAGGGCAGAGTTGGGAGACTGCTCTGCTCCCCCTCCCCCAGTAACGCTGTTGTCGCTGCTGCCGCGGCTAGAGATGGACACAAACATCTGCCTGGAAATGGGCATGGCCATGGATGGGCACTGACCACACATTTTTGTCAAGGGACACATTTCTTGTTAACTTTACTTCCTTTTGAGTGTAGACCAAACAGAGTTCCTGTTCCGGCTTTGGCTCAGCAAGGCGGGGGATTTGCACCTCTTGTGAACTCCCCAAATTGAGCAGATTGAGGGGTGTCTGGACATTCAGATACCCGAAGGGACCCCTGGAGAGGGAGCCCTGATAGCATGGGATGCAACATTCCCACGGAAGCCTGGTTCTTTGTCTATGCTGAAGCCTCACTGCGACAATTGCCATTTTGCATGGCACTAACTGTGCCCACTGGTAACAAATATGCAAGAGGAAAGGATCCTACAGTTCACTGAGACAAAGGAAGGGGGAGTAACTTCAACCCGGCTCCAAAGCTCTTTGTAAAAATGTTTAGCAATGAAGGGGGAAAATCTGCAGTCTCATGACAAGTCCAACAATGATTAGATCTTGGAAAAATTTGAAGAAGAAGAAGAAGAAATTATAATCTTTTGATTGATACTATGGGTCTGACGTAATATCTTGAATGGATATTCTGATTTTTTAATTAGGGGATTTACATTTTATATGAATTAAAAGGGAGAGACTATAAGATCATTTTTTAATGGGCATAATATTTTGGGATTTAATTTGAAACTGCTGGGGTTTTTTTGAGGGATTCTTCAAATCTAAAGCAGGACTATTTAATATTTTATTTTTTAAACGGAATGGGTAGTTTGTTTTGCCTTGCTGTGAGTTTTTGCAAATCCAAAACCATAATGAAGTTTAAAAAATTATTGTTAAAAATGAAGGTTTTTAATGACTTTAACAGTTTGCAAAATCTCTTAACATTTAAATACATGCTAAAATAAGCCTAAAAAGTTAAGCTGTTTAATTAGAATTTGAACAATTGTAGTTAGAATTACATACATACATATATAGGTATGCACACACACACATAAGTAGGCATATGAAAGGGAATATAAAGGAGCTGTGTCCGTTCCTTGATTATTTCTGCTCTTTTTTAGAATGGTAGATGAGGAGGGCTCCTATCGTTTATCCTTAGGTATTGAGATGTCTGCTAATGAAATAATCCACTGAGAGCTTTTTCTTTCTTTCTTTTTTCTTTTGTATTCCATAAAAGTTAGGAGTGCAGCTTGATGGAAGTGAGATGAATTATCCTTATAGATCAAGGGTTCTTTTCTCAGTTTAGTGTGAAGTTCTGGGAACAATTAGGGAGATGAGTGATGTAAAAACTCTTCTCCCTTGTTTATTTTTTCTCTCTTAGAAAATCTATCCTTTTTGCTTGTTAAATAGAGCTAGCTTTTCAAATAGGTCATAGAAAATCTATCCTTTTTGCTTGTTAAATAGAGCTAGCTTTTCAAATAGGTCACTAAAGTTATCAACATTTGCTAATAAGACATGCACATTATAACTGTACCCATTTAATTCAAAGGCCTTTCATGATTAATGAGAAGCTAGTTTTAGTTTTGTTAACCTTGAGACTCCTTTGTAACTTAGATAAGAGAAATATTGCCAATATGCAGCTGCTTGCCTAATAAGATAGTATTGAAGACCAGAATTTGAACTTTCTCTCTTTTCTTTTTCTTCTTCCTTTGTTGTTTGGTGTAGATTAAAAATATATATATGTGGTTTTGTATGAACACAGATATGACAGATAAAAATCTGGAATTTCCCACTAAATAGTAGGATTTTATAGTATATCAAAAAGTTTTAGACTTTAAAAGTAATATGTACTACTTTTGGATACTTGCAGGTATAATGAATTATACTTTTCTTTCTTTCTTGATGTAGTAATAAATGTAATCTACTCTTTTATTTTCTGTACCTTATCCCTGATCCTTCCCTCAATTCCCTAATCTTCCCTGTTAAAACTTAATAAAACTTGTTTATACTGAGTGTAGACCAAACATAGTCACTGTGGGTATTTAAAAAACAATAACATGAACCGACTTAGTCCAAAGAACGCAAGTGTGTCTTTCATGAGAAGCATCTCTGATTTTAGAATTTTTCCAGAGCTGCTCTGAGAGAGTGGGGCTCTGGGCTGCTGAAATTTGTCTCTTGAGAGCACAGCATTACTTCTCATAGCCTGGGGATGGGGAAGGAATCAATACTTAGGTAAAGAAAAGGGTGCTTTTGGTCATTTTTAAAAAAGAGATCTTTGAATGTGAGACGTCAGGTTGGATGCCATTCAACAAGGAGCTAGCAGCAGATGCTTGAGTCCAAGTGCCAGCATGTCTTCCTCTCCTTTCCCTAGAAAAGATCAGTCTGTCAGTGAGCCACAGGTGGGGGAGCCACAGATTAGGGGGAGGGGTTTGTGAGTTCCCTGCATTGTACAGGGGGTGGGACTAGATGACCCTGGAGGTCGCTTCCCACTAGGATTCTAGGACTGTAAATTTCCACAAAGGGTGAATCAGGTTTGTCTTTGGATCCATATTGCCCCCTCCCCCCCCCCTCCGATGTTTGACTGCCGTTTGTCTCTTGGTGACTCAAGTATCTTCCAGATGTGACAGGCAATGGGTTGGGGAACCAGAGCAACAATCCAGAGGTGGAGGTGGGCATTTCACGGCCTGGCCTGCCCACCCAGCAGCGCCTCCTGACCCTGCGCAGGGCCACCTCTTGCCTGGTGAGGGCCTGACACGGGCAAGACATGGGCTTCCAAGATGCAGGTGAGTCTCTGGCTCCAGATGGGCCTTTCTTTCTCCTCTGGCTCTCTGGGCCAGCAGTGGGGGGGGGGGAGGCTAGATTCTTCCACCAGAGCAAAACAGGACTGGGATGGAGTTAGAATTCAGCCTTGCTGGAGGAGAGCACACTGCTGCTGCTGGCAAGGGCAGATGTCAGTGCAAGGTCAAATCAGGAAGGAAGAAGCAGGCCCTGCTGGGCCTTCTGGACCCCTGGGAGCCCGCAAGACTGCCTGGCCCACTGGAATCTGGGCAGAGGATGGTGACCCCCAGGAGGTGTTGCCTCTTCCTCTCGGAGGGCAGGAGCCCTCTCCATCGGCTGTGCTCAAGGGGAAGCTCTGTGTGTGCGTGAGGGGGGCACTTCCTCCCTTCTGGGGGTGGGGGTGGGCAGGCCTCAGTTCAGTTCAGGGCAATGGAGAGAAAAGGGTGGTTGGGGAGACTTTGATGGTCCTCTCTTGGAGCTGGAGAAAAGTCTTGAGGCCTGGGTTTCTTGCCCTTGGAGCAAGAGGCTGTTTTTGGTGTGTGTGTGGGGGGTGTTCCACTGTTTTAAAAATCACAATTAGCTTGTCTCCTATTTTTTTGCCAGGAAAGGTTTCTACCATTTAAATCAATGTGTGGTGGGGTGGGGGCCAGTGTGGCAATGCCAGAGTCCTTCCCAGAGTGTGGCGGGAGATGCCGTCTGCCCCCCCAAGGCCCCCAGAGGCTTCTTAGAGGGTGGGGAGGGGGCTGGCAGATTCTGAGGCTCAGGTGTGACATAGCTGGAGATGTCTGCAGAGGAAGCCACGGTTGGAAACTCTGGCTTGGAACACTCCTGGAGATTGGGGGGGGGGGGGCAGAGTGGGGAGGATGGATTTTGGGGTGAGGAGGGAGGGGAGTCCATAACACCTGCCACCCAAAGCCACCCTTTGCTCCTGTGGTCTGGGGATTAGGGGTAATTCGGGGAGCTCTCTGGCCCCATCTGGAGTTTCCTCCTCTTCCCCCCCAGCAGCCTTCTCACCATGAAGTGGCAGGAATCTCTGGGAGGCCTTTTCTTCTAGGACAGACAATGGCCCTGCTTTCTCAGCAATGCTGCTTTCTGAATTCTGCCCCCCCCCCCACTTTAAACTGTGGAATAAAACATTTGATTTATTGATTTCTTAAATTCATATTGCTTCCTTGAATTCAGTGTGTGTGTCGGGGGGGGGGGATAGAAAAGGCCCTGCCCTCTCCTCCCTTTGCTTTCTGTGGGGCAGAGTGGGGGTCCTTCAGAGTGCAGCTGGGAATGTGGTCGTCCTTGTGGCCGAGAGCTTCCCTCCAGACGGCAGGGGCACACTTTCCGGGGGGGGGGGGGAGGAGGCTATGAATCTTCACAGGCCTCACAGCAGCTGCATGTGGAGGAGTGAGGAAGGAACCTGCCACAGGTCTCTTGCGTGGCAGGCACCCTGGAGCTGTTGCTACCTCTCCCCTCCTTGGAGTCTTGGCCCTTGTGATCCACTTTGGAGTAGCAGTTAGAAGCACAGACTCTAATCTTGGAGGACCAGGTTTGAGTCCTCACTCCTCCACATGCAGCTGCTGGTGTGACCTTGGGTCAGTCATAACTCTCTCAGAGCTATTCCTTCAGGAGCTGTTCTGCTCAGCCTCACCTATCTCACAGGGTGTGTCTGTTGTGGGGAGAGGAAGGGATCGTCAGCTGCTCTGAGACTCCGAGTGAAGGGTGGGGTAGAAGTCTGGTCTCTTCCCTCCTCCTCCTCTTGTGTTTGAGAGAAGAAGATGGGGTCAGCTGCAGGGGTGGGGGTTGCATGGCAGCTGGACCACTTTCCTCTCACACACCCCACCACCCCCAGCAGCCTGAAATGAGGGGAGGGAGAGCCATCTCAGAAATGGAATAACAAATGGGTGGGGCTGTGAGGGGTTCCTCCGGCCTCCCCCTTGGGAGGAGAACAGGGGCACCTCCACCTGGGCTTGCAGGCAGAAGGCTTGGCACGTGAAGAAAGAGAGAGAGAGAGACTCCCTTTGAAGCTGCCCCCCCCCCCCCCCCGCTGCTCTGGTCCATCAAGGTCAGTCTGGGAACTGCTCTCTCTCCAGAGTCTCAGGTCATTTGTGCACTGATGGGGGATCCTGTTCGAGGGAGGGGGACTTTCTGCATGCTAAGCCGATGATGGTTTGCCTCTCTGCCGTGGCCCTGACCTAGAATCTTCTCACGCTGCTTGGGGCCTGGACCTCACGGCTGGTCCCCTCCTTCCATCCAGTGAGTGCGGACATGTTCTCTAACCAGCGGTGGACAGTGAGACCTGAAGAGGCAGACGTTGGGGCTTTTCTGGTCAAAAGAAAAGGGCCCAGCCTGGAAGTTGCAAGCTCTGCCTTGTTGAATCTCCACTGGTGCTTGGAGGCTTCCTTCCTTCCTTCCTTCCTTCCTTCCTTCCTTCCTTCCTTCCTTCCTTCCTTCCTTCCTTCCTTCCTTCCTTCCTCCCTTCCTCCCTCCTTTCCTCCCTTCCTTCCTTCCTTCCTTCCTTCCTTCCTTCCTTCCTTCCTTCCTTCCTTCCTTCCTTCCTTCCTTCCTCCCTCCCTCCCTCCCTCCCTCCCTCCCTCCCTCCCTCCCTCAAGCATCTGATGTTCAAGTCTTGCGGCTCTCAAATGCCCAACGTTTAGTCTATGTGGCTCTTACATTAAGCAAGTTTGGCCACCCCTGGTATATTGGTTTAAAGCTGGGAGGCCCAAGTCTGAAACTCCACTCCACCAGCAGGCTTCACTGGTGACCTTGGGCCAGTCATACACTCAGCCTAGCCTACCTCACAGAGTGGTTGTGAAGATAAAATGGAGGAGAGGAATATCAGCTGCTCTGGCTCCCTACTGGGGAAAGAGGCAGAGGGTATAATGAAGTTAAATGGATAAAACTGAATATATTGAACATACATGGCTTAGGACCATATCCAGAGAACTGTCTCTTCCCATATGGCCCCACCCATCAACTGGTGCTCGAAGCATCCTCCTGGACGAGATCAAGGCTCTGACTGGCCACCCGCCTCACCCGGCAGCTACAGTTCCTCGAAGAACCTAATGAGACGGCTGCGACCTTCCTGGCCTGCCTGCGCAACATGGGAAGGAAGGTGGACTACAGCGTGCAACTGGAAGATGCCCTGATTGTGAAGTTCACTCACAGCCTCCGGGACGCGAAGGCACGTAGGAAAATCACTATAGAAGATGATCCTACTCTGGTGAAGGCGCTACAGATAGCCCCCGCCGCCAAGGATGCGAGTAAAGAGAAGGCCCGCCACCCAGGCACCAGCGCTCATTAGCTGCGACCGGCCACAGAGTCGGAAGACTCCAACGGGGATGATGCCCTGAAGCTGCGCCAGGCAAGTCGACAAAAGCCATGAGCACGAATGACAGAAACAGCCACCCCCAAGACCTGCACCAGCTGCGGGGAGCTGCATGAGTGACGCACCTGCAGGTTCCAGAGCACAACCTGCCACATGTGCGGAAAGGCCAGGCACCTGGCCCAGGTCTGCTGATCATCAGAGCAGCAACAAGGGAAACCGCCACGCCAACAAGATGGCCACCACCACGAGGTCGCACTCGTGGACGACATCCAGGCACTCTCCACGATGGGGACCCAGGTATGCCAACTGCCCCTTCCATCCCTCAGTAAGTACCACGTGACTGTGTTCATTGATGGCAAGCCCTGCAAAATGGAAGTAGGCTTGGGGGCAGACCAGACGGTCATTTCAGCCTGCACATTTAGGGGGTTATGCCCAGGGGGAGAGGCCCAGTTACAACCATCCCCATTCATAGTCCGCGATTTCCAAAAGCGAGAGGTTGCAGTCCTGGCCTGGTCCAGGTCACATATGGGAGGTTCAACGGCAAGCTTCCCCTAATCGTAGCAGAAGGGGACCTGAGCAGCCTCCTGGAGCGGGCCTGGTTCAAGGCCCTAGGGATACGAGTAACGGGTATCCATCATGCCCCCAGTCAAAGAGACTTCCAAACTGCATGCAAGGAATTTCCTGCTGTGTTCGACGGAACCCTGGGAACATACACAGGGGACCCTGTGGCGCTACAGCTAAACCTGGACGTGCAGCCCATATGGCTGAAGGCCAGGTGCCTGCCCCTAGTGTTGAGACCCAAGACTGAAGAGGAGCTAGACCGCCTTGCGGCCCAAGGGGTTCTAGAACCAGTAGCGAACGCAAAGTGGGAAACCCCCATCGTCACCCCGATCAAGGCTAATGGCAGCATCTGCATCTGTGCGGATTCCAAATGCACGATTAATAAGGAGCTGCAGGGCCACATTTACCCAGTTCCGGTGGTGAGCCACGTCCTAGCATCATTAGCAGGGGCGAAGATTTTTGGGAAACTGGACCTGACACAGGCGTACCAACAGCTGCCTGAGGACGCCGCCACAGCAGAGGCGCAAACGATCGTTATGCACCGGGGGGCCTTCTCTGGGCTGTGTTGTAGAGGTTCAACAGGGCAGGGTTGAAGGTGAAACAGGAGAAATGTGTGTTGGGGGTGCCCTTTATTGATTTCCTGGAGTATACACTGGACACAAGCAGCATTCACCTGGTCCAGGATAAAATAAAGGCCATGATGCCCACCAACAAGGCGGAATTACAATCCTTCTTGGGAATCCTCATTTTCTACCATGCCTTCCTCCCCCACAAGGTGGCGGTAGCAGAGCCCTGACACAGACTGTTGGACAAACGGGCACCATAGGTTTGGGGTCGCTGGCAAGCTGTGGCTTTCCAGGCTGTAAAGGACATTCTAACTTCCAACAGCTTGCTGGCGCACATTGATGAGAGGCTGCCCGTCGTTTTAGCGTGCGATGCTTCACCCTACGGGGTGGGCACCATTCTGGCACACGCACTACTGGATGGCCATGAGGCCCTGGTAGCTTACTATTCAAGGACTCTACAGAAACTGGAGCGAAACTACACTCAGATAGACAAAGAGTCTATCGTAACAGGGGTTAATAAATTCCATGATTTCTTGTATGGCCAGTCCTTCGTGACGGACCACAAGCCCCTACTGGGCCTGTTTGCCCCTGACCGCCAAACGCCCCAAGTGCTTTCATCACAGGTGTTGAGGTGGTCCATTTTCCTCACAGGGTACCAGTGCGACCTTAAGTACCGCCAGGGGAAGGCGATGGGCCATGTTGACTCCCTGAGCCGTCTGCCGCTGCCCTCAACGGACCGAGATTCAGCCCCAGTGTTCCAGATCATGTTGTTAGAGTCCCTCCCAGACTGCCCGGTGCATGCCAAGGACATTGCCTGCTGCTCCTCAAAGGACAAAACTCTCTCGAGTTCTGGACTGGGTGTGGAGGGGACGGCTGGAAGGCCGGGTGGGCTCAGAATTCTCAGTATTTGCGTCCCACAGGGACGAACTGTCTGTGCATAAAGGGTGTCTGTTGTGGGGAAGTAGGGTGGTGGTGCCCCCGGTACTGCGGCAGCGAGTCCTAACAGCCCTGCACGAGACCCACCCAGGAATCGTCCTCATGAAGGTTCTAGCCTGCAGTTATGTGTGGTGGCCCAGAATTGAATCCTGGGTGAGCAGATGTCAGCCATGCCAGGAGACCTGACCAGCGCCGCCCCGCACCCCAGCACAACATTGGGAGTCCACTCACAACCCCCTGGTCCCTCGACTTTGCACCTTGACTTTGCTGGGCCATTCCAGGGGCAGGTATTCTTCATTATTGTGGACTCCTACTCTAAGTGGATGGAGGTAGTTCCAGAAGCGTCCACATCCACGCGGGCGGCACTAGGGGCCCTCTGCAGGGTTTTTGCCACACATGGCCTCCCAGATACGTTGGTATCAGATAACAGGATGGCTTTCACCTTGGCTGAGTTCCAGGATTTCTGTGGCTGGAACTTAATAAAACACATATGGTCGGCCCCCTTTCATCCCGCTACCAACGGCCAAGCAGAGAGGAGGGTGCTGGTTGTGATGGAAACGCTCTGCCGCATCGTACATGGAGAGTGGGAAGCCCGCTTAGCCGAGTGCCTCCTGTTACAACATTCCACCCCAAGGTTCCGCAGGGCCCTCACCTCTTCCGGCAGCTGGTTCCACCAGCAAGGGGCTGTGATCGAAGAAGCCCTGTCCCTAGTTGACTTCAGACGGGCCTCCTTTGGCCTGGGGATCATAAGGAGATTTTGAGAACCCGATCTCAGCACTCTCTGGGGAACATATGGGGAGAGACGGTCCCTAAGGAAAGCAGGTCCTAGGCCATATAGGGCTTTAAAGGTAATGACCAGCACCTTGTACCAAACTTGGTATATTATTGGCAGCCAGTGCAGTCCTCGAAGCCCTGGCTGAATGTGCTCCCATCTAGGGAGCCCTAATAACAGCCGGGCGGCGGCGTTCTGCACCAACTGCAACTTCTGGGTTTGGCACAGGGGCAGCCCCATGTAGAGGGCATTACAGTAATCCAACATTGAGGTAACCATTGCATGGATCACTGTTGCCAGATCATCATGTTCCAGGAAAGGAGCCAACTGCCTTGCCCGCCTGAGATGAAAAAATGCAGACTTGGCAGTAGCTGCTATTTGGGCCTCCATAGTTAGGGCAGGCTCCAGTAGTACCCCCAAGCTCCTGACCCTGTGTGCCGCTATCAGGGGCACACCGTCAAAGGCTGGTAGGGGAATTTCCCCTCCCGGACCACGCTGACCCAAGCAAAGGACCTCTGTCTTTGCTGGATTTAGCTTCAATCTACTCAGCCTGAGCCATCTAGCCATGGTTTGTAATGACAGGTCCAGATTTTCTGGGACACCGCTAGGCCGGCCGTCCATGAGTAGATAGAGCTGGCTGTCATCAGCGTACTGGTGGCAACCCAACCCATACCTCCGGGCAATCTGGGCAAGGGGGCACATGTAGATGTTGAACAACATCGGGGAGAGCACTGCCCCCTGAGGCACCCTGCAATCAAGCGCGAGCCTCTGGGACAATTCACCCCCAATCGCCACCCTTTGTCCCCGACCATCAAGGAAAGAGGAAAGCCATTGTAAGGCCAACCCCTGAATCCCCGCGTCGACTCAGTGTATTGGGTAAAGTTATGTATGAGATTGCATCTGAAGGGGGTTTCACGATGAGGCGGCACATCAACCAATTACGGGCACGCAAGTTGCCCAGAGGGGAGGGGGACAAGAGCATCGCAAATCTGACAGCCACCGCATCATATGAGCCGGAGGAAGCAGAAAGACCAGCAGCAACGCCCCTGCTGGCACTCGAGACAGCAGAGCAGCCAGAACTTCCACCTGAACAAGAGACCACAGGGAACCCGGCTCTGCCATCCGAGATCCCCTCGCGCCAAGCCCTACGCCCAGGGCTCTGGAAGCTGCCCCACCCACACCAGCGCTCAGGTGGTCGACACGAGAGCATCGCAAGCCCGTGTACCTAAAAGACTATGTCCACTAGGGGCTTGCATACTAAAGGGGGAGGGATGTTATATATGTGGACTCAAGTGAAGACTTTGGGTGTGCCTGCCGGGTTCATTGGAGTCATACGGGCTGAGCTTGGGGACTTGGGAAGAAAGGGCTGCAGGATCCAAATCTCTGCAGCCCTGGACCAATCACAAGCCCCCACTGGTTTGAATGACTCAATGATGTGCTTGCGCAGGAATCCAGAGATGTATATAAATTGGGCCAGTAGGCCCCATCCCCAGTCTTGTAATGTAACCCTATCCTATAGCATGTCTATTAAAGAGCTTATCATCACTCAGCTGGTGACTGCTCCATGCATAGAACCCACTAGGCCAGGGGTGGCCAACGATAGCTCTCCAGATGTTTTTTGCCTACAACTCCCATCAGCCCCACCCATTGGCCATGCTGGCTGGGGCTGATGGGAGTTGTAGGCAAAAAACATCTGGAGAGCTACTGTTGGCCACCCCTGCACTAAGAACATAAGAGAAGCCATGTTAGATCAGGCCAATGGCCCATCCAGTCCAACATTCTGTGTCACACAGCGGCCAAATATATATATATATATATATATATATATATATATATATATATATATATATATATATATATATATATATATATACACACACACACACACACACACAATGTGGCTAATAGCCACAGATGGACCTCTGCTCCATATTTTTATCTAACCCCCTCTTGAAGGTGGCCATGTTTGTGGATGCCACCACCTCCTGTGGCAGTGAATTCCACATGTTAATCACCCTTTGGGTGAAGAAGTACTTCCTTTTATCTGTTTTAACCTGTCTGCTCAGCAATTTCATCGAATGCCCACGAGTTCTTGTATTGTGAGAAAGGGAGAAAAGTACTTCTTTCTCTACTTTCTCCATCCCATGCATTATCTTGTAAACCTCTATCATGTCACCCCTCAGTCGACGTTTCTCCAAGCTAAAGAGCCCTAAGCGTTTCAACCTTTCTTCATAGGGAAGGTGTTCCAGCCCTTTAATCATTCTAGTTGCACTTTTCTGAACTTTCTCCAATGCTATAATATCCTTTTTGAGGTGCGGCGACCAGATCTTCTAACAAAAATCTGTAATCTTTCATTGAAATCTGCCTCCATTCCTGAGGACTGGAAGGTAGCAAATGTCACCCCCATCTTTAAAAAAGGTTCCAGAGGAGATCCGGGAAATTACAGGCCAGTCAGTCTGACTTCAATACCGGGAAAGTTGGTAGAAACCATTATCAAGGACAGAATGAGTAGGCACATTGATGAATACGGGTTATTGAGGAAGACTCAGCATGGGTTCTGCAAGGGAAGATCTTGCCTCACTAACCTGTTGCATTTCTTTGAGGGGGTGAACAAACATGTGGACAAAGGAGACCCGATAGATGTTGTTTACCTTGACTTCCAGAAAGCTTTTGATAAAGTTCCTCATCAAAGGCTCCTTAGAAAGCTTGAGAATCATGGAGTAAAAGGACAGGTCCTCTTGTGGATCAAAAACTGGCTGAGTAATAGGAAGCAGAGAGTGAGTATAAATGGGCAGTCTTCGCAGTGGAGGACGGTAAGCAGTGGGGTGCCACAGGGCTCGGTACTGGGTCCCATGCTCTTTAACTTGTTCATAAATGATTTAGAGTTGGGAGTGAGCAGTGAAGTGGCCAAGTTTGCGGATGACACTAAATTGTTCAGGGTGGTGAGAACCAGAGAGGATTGTGAGGAACTCCAAAGGGATCTGTTGAGTCTGGGTGAGTGGGCGTCAACGTGGCAGATGCGGTTCAATGTGGCCAAGTGCAAAGTAATGCACATTGGGGCTAAGAATCCCAGCTACAAATACAAGTTGATGGGGTGTGAACTGGCAGAGACTGATCAAGAGAGAGATCTTGGGGTCATGATAGATAACTCACTGAAAGTGTCAAGACAGTGTGCGTTTGCAATAAAAAAGGCCAATGCCATGCTGGGAATTATTAGGAAGGGAATTGAAAACAAATCAGCCAGTATCATAATGCCCCTGTATAAATCGATGGTGCGGTCTCATTTGGAGTACTGTGTGCAGTTCTGGTCGCCGCACCTCAAAAAGGATATTATAGCTTTAGAGAAGGTGCAGAGAAGGGCAACTAGAATGATTAAAGGGCTGGAGCACTTTCCCTATGAAGAAAGGTTGAAACGCTTGGGACTCTTTAGCTTGGAGAAACGTCGACTGCGGGGTGACATGATAGAGGTTTACAAGATAATGCATGGAATGGAGAAAGTAGAGAAAGAAGTACTTTTCTCCCTTTCTCACAATACAAGAACTCGTGGGCATTTGATGAAATTGCTGAGCAAACAGGTTAAAACGGATAAAAGGAAGTACTTCTTCACCCAAAGGGTGATTAACATGTGGAATTCACTGCCACAGGAGGTGGTGGCGGCCACAAGTATAGCCACCTTCAAGAGGGGTTTAGATAAAAATATGGAGCACAGGTCCATCAGTGGCTATTAGCCACAGTGTATGTGTGTATATAACATTTTTTGCCACTGTGTGACACAGAGTGTTGGACTTGATGGGCCGTTGGCCTGATCCAACATGGCTTCTCTTATGTTCTTATTAACTGCACCCATATATTATAGTCTCCCTGCCTGCAAACTACTGTAGTATTTCATGCATTCGCAAATTAATTTGCTGCTTACTTTGCTACTGTGCTGCAGCCTGCTTCTTGGGAGTTTTGTGTGGAGAAATGGGCTTTGCTTATTCTGAACTAAAATAAAATGGCAGGCTTTCCTGGCATGGATGCCCAGCCTGGGACTGGCTTGTGGGTCCCTCCACCTGCACAGAGCTTGATTGCAGCCTGCTAGTGGTTGTGCCCTTCCCTGGGGGCTGGGCTGCCCCAGGGGCTGCTACTGCTCTCTCTGTTGCCATAGCTCTGGATGATGCGTGGCCTCACCTGCTTTCCTCTGTGATGCAGCAGCAGCAGCACGCCCATCTTGCTGGGACTGGGAGCAGCCAGGCAAGGGGGAGACAGAAACCTGCTGGGGCTGCTTTCAGGGAAGACTGCTGGGTCACCAGGATGCGAGCAGGCAGGTCAAGAACGATGCTGCCATGAGCTTCCAGGTAGTCTTGCAAGGGTTGTGACATTATTTGGGAATGTCAGACATGCCACACCCTATTAGTTTGCTGCTTCATCTCTGACTCTTTCAACCCACCTTTCTCCATGAAGAGCTTGAAGCAAAGAAATGAGAACTGTAGAGTGGGAGGTGGGGGGGGGGAGCTAGGATAGCCTGGGATTATGAAGAGCGGGGTTGCAAAACTGGCGTCATCTGAGGATCAGCAAAGGACTAGATGTGGTGGCAGAACTACAACTACCCTTCCTGGCCTGAGAGGGCCGCATCCACCCGCACCATCCCTGTTGAGGAGCACCGCCTGTCTGGGCTTCACTGGCTGCTGAGTCTGGCCTCTGTCCTGGGAAAAGGCCCTGGAGCATGTTTGCTGGTCACTTGTGGATTCTGGGGTTTTTTTAAAGTTGAATTCTATTGGAAGGTTTTAGTTTTACAGAAAAGGAAGAAAAAGAGGCAGGCAGACTCATAAATGTGCAGGATGGGGAGGGGCTGTGCCTCAGGGGTATTTGTTTATCATACGGCTGAGCCACACTTAGGAAGTGTATAATAATATAAAGTATGTAATCAATTTGAGAGCCAGTTTAGTGAAGTGGTTAAGATTAGGGGACTCTAATCTGGAGAACTGGGTTTGATTACCCACTTCTCCTCCACAAGCAGCCAACTCGGTGACCTTGGGCCGGTCACAGTTCTCTTAGAGCTCTCTCAGCTCCACCTACCTCACAGGGTGTCTGTTGTGGGAATGGGGAGGGAAGGAGACTGTAAGCCAGTCAGAGACTTCAAGTGAAGGACAGGGGATAAATCCAGTCTCTTCTCTGCTTCTTCTCTGGACACGACAGGCATGCAGCCCGATTAGGCAATCCCCTTAAATACTAACATCTACATGTTTAATCCACTCTGTTACAACCGAGGAGTGTCCAAAGAGCTCTGTTACATCTTCCTGGAGAGCATCATATTCCTGTGATGGATTAAAAACAGTTTGGTGGGCTGCACCACAATGCAGCTCCCGAGCGCCTGCCATCAAGTATCAGTTCTAAGTGAGGCATCACTGGACGTGTAGATGACTCATCCTTTACATTTTGGGTTAATATGGAATAATGTGCACAAGGTATTTGCTCACTTTTGGAGACTTGTCATTTCAGGAGCAATTTTTGGATGTTTTTAAGAATTGCGGATAACTACTTGCAGTGTTGAGAGCATTTTGTATATATTTCAGTAATCATTACAATGACCCTGTATAGTATGCCAGTAGTAGCCTTATATTGCAGAGAGGGGACTGAAGGAGAGAGAAAGTGGTTTATTTTATGGCAAGTAGTGAACATCTGGCAGAGGTGAAATTTAAGGGTTCATGGCAACACCATTGTGTTGCAGCTTTTTGTGCTTGAACACATGAAGCTGCCTTACACTGAATCAGACCATTGCTCCATCACAGCTAGTGTTGTCTACTCTGGCTGGCAGTGGCTCTCCAGGATCTCAGAGACCTTTCACATCTCTTATTATTGGATCCTTTTAACTGGAGATACCAGAGATTGAACCTGGGACCTTCTGGATGCCGAGCAGATGCTCTGCCACGGAGCCTAGCTCTCTTCTCTTCTGCCGCAATTTCTGAGGAAGGGCCCACTGCATGTTAGCCTCTGTGTTGTATTCCTCGTCACATGGTGGTGTCGAAAGGTAAAAGGCTGGAGTGTAAGGTGTTTCAGATACCACAAACTCAGGAAGTTCCATTGTGGTTTCTGCTAGGTGGTGGCGGCCACAAGCATAGCCACCTTCAAGAGGGGTTTAGATAAAAATATGGAGCAGAGGTCCATCAGTGGCTATTAGCCACAGTGTGTGTGTGTGTATGTATATAATTTTTTTTTGCCAACGTGTGACACAGAGTGTTGGACTGGATGGGCCATTGGCCTGATCTAACATGGCTTCTCTTATGTTCTTATGTGACACAGAATGTTGGACAGGATGGGCCATTGGCCTGATCTAACATGGCTTCTCTTATGTTCTTATGTGACACAGAATGTTGGACAGGATGGGCCATTGGCCTGATCCAACATGGCTCCTCTTATGTTCTTATGTGACACAGAGTGTTGGACTGGATGGGCCATTGGCCTGATCCAACAGGGCTTCTCTTATGTTCTTATGTGACACAGAGTGTTGGACTGGATGGGCCATTGGCCTGATCCAACAGGGCTCCTCTTATGTTCTTATGTGACACAGAGTGTTGGACTGGATGGGCCATTGGCCTGATCCAACAGGGCTTCTCTTATGTTCTTATGTGACACAGAGTGTTGGACTGGATGGGCCATTGGCCTGATCTAACATGGCTTCTCTTATGTTCTTATGTGACACAGAGTGTTGGACTGGATGGGCCATTGGCCTGATCTAACATGGCTTCTCTTATGTTCTTATGTGACACAGAGTGTTGGACTGGATGGGCCATTGGCCTGATCTAACATGGCTTCTCTTATGTTCTTATGTGACACAGAGTGTTGGACTGGATGGGCCATTGGCCTGATCCAACAGGGCTTCTCTTATGTTCTTATGTGACACAGAGTGTTGGACTGGATGGGCCATTGGCCTGATCTAACATGGCTTCTCTTATGTTCTTATGTGACACAGAGTGTTGGACTGGATGGGCCATTGGCCTGATCTAACATGGCTTCTCTTATGTTCTTATGTGACACAGAGTGTTGGACTGGATGGGCCATTGGCCTGATCTAACATGGCTTCTCTTATGTTCTTATGTGACACAGAGTGTTGGACTTGATGGGCCATTGGCCTGATCCAACAGGGCTTCTCTTATGTTCTTCTGTGACACAGAGTGTTGGACTGGATGGGCCACTGGCCTGATCTAACATGGCTTCTCTTATGTTCTTATGACTGTCAAGTTGTCCTCAGGCTAGGAAATTGTCACTGGGTGGAATTATTAGATGTGTAAAGCAGGAAATGGAATTTCAGCAGACATTGCTTATTGTATAGTAGTGTTGCTGGGGTTAAGAAAAGCCTTAGAATGAGCCAAGTGAAGCACATGCTTGAGTCTCAAAAGGAGTTTGCAAAAATAGTATTTTGTCCCAAAAAGAATGTCAGCTTCAGTGAATCAATTCAGACATAAAATAGCTGTAAATAACCAATGTTCTCTCAAACAAGAGTGAATTTTGACTGATTTCCCTGACTTTTTTCCACCAGAAGGGAAATTAGTTGGACAGTTTCTTCATGACAGCAACCATGCCTTTAACTTGGAAGTGAGTTTCCTTGTGGAAGCAATCTGGCTTTGTGCCAGGGCTCGATGTTGATCCCTCAAGCACTTATCCAGAGAAGTTTTGCATCTATACCTCATCTTGTATCAACCATTTATTGTCACCATATTGAATTCATTGCTGATTGCTTGCATATGTTCTGAACAGGAAGAGTGGAACTTCTTTCCCAGTATTGTCTGTTTTGATCTCCCAAGGTTTGAGACAAATGTTGGTGCTTTCACACATGCTGAATGACGCAATTTCAATCCACTTCAGCAGCTGTTTGCAAGTGAATTTTGTTATTTCACACAACAAAATCCAATTGCAAAGTGGATTGAAAGTGTGTTATTTAGTGTGTGCAGGGCTTTTTTTGAGCAGGAACACACAGGAACGCAGTTCCGGATGGCTTGGTGTCGGGGGTGTGGCCTAATATGTAAATGAATTCCTGCTGGGCATTTTCTACAAAAACCCCCTATGTAAAACAATGGTGACATCAGAGGGTGTGGCCTAATATGCTAATGAATTCCTGCTGGGCCTTTTCTACCAAAAAAGCCCTGAGTGTGTGTGAAAGCAAGATCTTAGCTTAGGTGCCTTCTACAGGGCATGCCTCTGAGTTAAACACGCACAAAATTGAGCTGTGTGTTCACTATCATTGTATTCTCTCAGGCTTCTTCTTTGGTCTCTTTATCGCCTCTGTGATGTCTTTGTATATTGTTTCCTCCAATCAAAGGGCCACACCTGTCGCAGGAGATTAAAAATGCCAAAGCCAATGGTGCAAAATCAGGTAAAAATATGTTGTATTCCTCAGTTAAATTAAAAAAAAACCTGCCTACACATGTAACCAACAGCCTTTGTCAGGGGAAGCTGTTCGTCTTGCAGTAATTCTGCAAAAGGAATACAAAATCAGTAGAAATTTTAACTGAGTAATAACATATATTACTTGATTTTGCACCATTGGTCTTGGCCTTATTTTTTATTCTGTTTCCTCCAGTCAGCAACCTGAAAACTGTGAAGTTTAAAAGTGGGCACTGGGAAGGGATGTGGGTTTTTTGGCTTATGTTATTCTGTAAAACATCAGTGATGATGATGTGTATTGATGAGCCATTATCAATGTATTGTATATTGATAAACTGTTAAAGGGATGCATAGACTGGATTCCAGACCAGGGGATGCAAGGGAGACTGTAATGCCATAAGAAGGCAAAGGTGACAGAGAGTGCATGGGGGGGGGGGAGGTGGGAGTGTGAAAGGGGAGTCAAAGGAGAAGGAGAAAGAAATGGCAGAAGGTAATAGTGGAAGGTCTGTGAAAAGTTAGCCAGCGTTATGGTGAGTGGGATAAAACTCTAACTTCCAAGTCTATTGCATTGTTTCAAAAATATTTTTTGTCTCATGATGTGTTCTGTTGTGTGATCCACTTTGAGTCTTAATGAGAAAGGCAGGCTATAAATAAATGCCTTAAATATGGGTTCACTTGTATTGGAATTTTAAAAAGCCTCCCAGTTTCATAACTTTTTATTAATGCTTGTGACTCATTGAATGCCCTGCTGCTGCCCAGGGGCTGAAGGTGGGTTTTGTTGTCTGGAAAGATCCAGGGTCACTGGTCTAGATATTCTGATCTGAATGCCATTTCCTAAGAGGCACAGGTTGGTTCAGCTGCTGTGCTCACATCACAGGCTGGCATTTGTTTTCATAGTTAATATTTACAGTCGTATAACAACTGCCGGGACTTCACGAGAGAGAAATTTGGAGCATGTGAAACAACTCCAGGAACTTGGGTTCCAGTATGTGGTATATCATGCAGAGCATTCAAGTAAATATTGTTTATCTGAGCATTTGATCTGGACCATAGCGGCCATTCGCGCCTTTCCCCATGACAATGTTGAAGACCTTATCAGAAGGGTAAGTGAGTCTTTGCAAGCGGAGTTAAAGCTTTCTTTTAAAGCTTATGATGTTATCTGTAAAAACCTTGTGAGACTGTGCCAGATTCAGTCATGAGACCCTGCTGTGACCTTACGGGTGCTTTCTCTGTGCCTCCCTTGGTTGGTTCATATTTAGACCAGTTAAAGTCTTGTCACGTTTGACAGCTGGAGGAAGGTTGCAATTCTGCAGTCCCTCCTCAGCTGGTGTGGCAGTCATGTCACACAAGCTGATTGCATGTAATTGCATGTAGACCCTACTTATACTGTCTCTCCCCCTCCTTTTGATTTAGTATGTGATCAGCCAATGGGGAAAAAACCTCTCGCTTTTCTCTTGTCATTCCTTCTGCTCCTTTAAAAAAAAGTGAGCAGGGGCTTGTTTGTTTAAAATATCTATTCGCTGCTTTAGGGGCTGATCAATCCCCTTGTGAGAGAATAGGATTGAATTGTGCATCTGTGTAATATTAGTCGGGGAGCATGGGCTCTTTTGGTTAGGGGCAGGAGCAATAATTAGGAACAGTGACGTCTGCTGCAGGATTTCCTCCTAAATATATGAACTTTTCTTGTGTCTTGGGAATGGTTTATGTCAGGGGTGGCCAAACTCGCTTAACATAAGAGCCACATAGAATAAACATTGGATGTTTGAGAGCCACAAGATATGAATGTCAGATGTTTGGGAGGAAAATAGATGGGGGGATGGAGAGGTGGAAAGAAAGCAGCTTTTAATTTAAATGCATTCTACAAGCCGCCAGCAGGCTTGGTTTGGAGAAGTGATTCAAAGAGAGAAATCCCTTCTCCAAGTAGACCAATGGGGTGGTGGGGGTTTCGAGAACCACACAATATGTGTGAAAGAGCTACACGTGGCTCCTGAGCCACTGACCAACTCTGGTTTATATTGTCATTTGCCTTCAGTCGGGATAGCGCGGGAACCCCCCGTCTGCAGAATGTGATCAGTTCTGCTTGCCGCATGATGTGAGAGACCCAGCCTTTAAAGCTTTCAAGGGAGGACTGTGTGGCTCCCGCAAACAGCAGTCCAGAAGCAGCTCCTCACCACCTTGCACCTGTGTTTCTTGGTGGGTGGTCAGTGTAGAGGAATGCAGCTTGGGAAACGTGAGCAGGGGAAGAACTTCCTGCCGCTCTTTCCTCTGCCTCTTCAGCAGAGAACAAGAGAGACCTTGGCTTTGCGCTGAAAATCCTAACAAGAGGAGGCAACACCCAGAACTGAGAGGCTGCAGTCTTTTTCCGAAAGAGACCATGATTAACCTGCTGGAGCTGCTTTCGGGAAGACTGCTGGGTCACCAGGATGCGAGCAGGCAGGTCAAGAACGATGCTGCCATGAGCGTCCAGGTAGTCTTGCAAGGGTTGTGACATTATTTGGGAATGTCAGACATACCACACCATATTAGTTTGCTGCTTCATCTCTGACTCTTTCAACCCACCTTTCTCCATGAAGAGCTTGAAGCAAAGAAATGAGAACTGTAGAGTGGGAGGTGGGGGGGGGGGAGCTAGGATAGCCTGGGATTATGAAGAGCGGGGTTGCAAAACTGGCGTCATCTGAGGATCAGCAAAGGACTAGACGTGGTGGCAGAACTACAACTACCCTTCCTGGCCAGAGAGGGCCGCATCCACCCGCACCATCCCTGTTGAGGAGCACAGCCTGTCTGGGCTTCGCTGGCTGTTGAGTCTGGCCTCTGTCCTGGGAAAAGGCCCTGGAGCATGTTTGCTGGTCACTTGTGGATTTTGGGGTTTTTTAAAAGTTGAGTTCTATTGGAAGGTTTTAGTTTTACAGAAAAGGAAGAAAAAGAGGCAGGCAGACTCATAAATGTGGCAGGATGGGGAGGGGCTGTGCCTCAGTGGTATTTGTTTATCATACAGCTGAGCCACACACAGGAAGTGCAGAATAATATAAAATATGTAATCAATTTGAGAGCCAGTTTAGTGAAGTGGTTAAGATAGGGGACTCTAATCTGGAGAACTGGGTCTTCTGCTCACCCTGTATTTAAAAATGCCTTGCAAATAGTTGTATGTTTTAAATAAATGCTTTGTTTGTGTAAAGCGATGTCCCTCTGTGCCACCTAGTTCCCCCAACCGCTTGGAGCGCTAGGAGTGGGTTGGGGAGCAGTGGCACAGCGGCTGGCTGCCAGCTCTCCAGGGGAGCCCCAAGCCTCCATGGGAAGCCCTGAGCAGGGGTCCTAGTGTGTCCGGAGGGAGGGGAGGAGGCCGTCCCGCCTAACCAGAGCCCAGACAGGTCAGCAAATACCCTGAGGTAGCAAAGTGAAACAGCCGTTCCGGTCGGCATACCGGGAAGGGCTGGGTGGGGCCAGGTTAGGGTTGCCAAGTCCAATTCAAGAAATATCTGGGGACTTTGGGGGTGGAGCCAAGAGACTTTGGGGGTGGAGCCAAGATCAAGGCTGTGACAAGCATAATTGAACTCCAAAGGGAGTTCTGGCCATCACATTTAAAGGGACGGCACACCTTTTCCATTCCTTCCTTTCATAGGAAATAATGAAGGATAGGGGCACCTTCTTTTGGGGCTCATAGAATTGGACCCCCTGGTCCAATCTTTTTGAAACTTGGGGGGTATTTTGGGGAGAGGCACTAGATGCTATACTGAAAATCTGGTGCCTCTACCCCAAAAAACAGCCCCCCCCCAGAGCCCCAGATACCCGCGGATCAATTCTCCATGATTTTCTATGGGAATAAATCTCCATAGGGAATAATAGAGTTCCCAGCAGACATTTCCCTCCCCCTCCCCCCGCTTTCTGATGACCCTGAAGCGGGGGGAGGGCCTCCAAACTGGGCGATCCCCTGCCCCCACCTGGGGGGAGCAGACAGTCACAGAAAGGAAAGCTGCAAGCAGTGGAAGTGAAACACACACACACTTCTTGGAGGGTCCCTTTGAGAGCGGAGTCAAGAGCATGCCCTCGTGAGGCCTTCCCTACAACCCCTTTGCTTCCAGGTGGGCACCATCTCCAGACACAGGGCTGCCCCCTCACCCCTGGACGCCCATGAGCAGCCACTGCCCTTCCCATGCAAGTTAAGCACCCCGCTGACTGACTGTTTGGCAGGCCCAGCTGCTTCTCACACGATTAGGATTGCCAATCCCCAGGCAGGGGCAGGAGATCCCCCCGGTTTGGAGGCCCTCCCCCTGCTTCAGGGTCATCAGAAAGGGGGTGGGGAATGTCTGATGACCACTCCATTATTCCCTATGGAGACCGCTTCCCATAGGGCATAATGGAAAATTGATCTACAGGTATCTGTGGCTGCTTTTTGAGGTAGAGGCACCAAATTTTCAGTATAGCATCTAGTGCCTCTCCCCAAAATACCCTCCAAGTTTCAAAAGGACTGGACCAGGGGGTCCAATTCTATGAGCCCCCAAAGAAGGTGCCCCTATCCTACATTATTTCCAGTGGAGGGAAAACATATAAAAGGTGTGCGGTCCCTTCAAATGCGATGGCCAGAACTCAATTGGAATTCAATTCTGCTTGTCACAGCCTTGCTCCTGGCTCCACCCCCAAAGTCCCCAGACATTTCTTGGACTTGGCAGCCCCACACAAGACTGGGAAAGTGTCCAAGAGCAGGTGCTGGCCTCCCGGGTGATTTAAAGGCCCTGCCAATCAACTGATCAACTGATTGGCAGGACCTTTCCTGGGCACAGCTGCTCCTGGGCACCCTCCTGTGCCATTCAAATTGTCTGGGAGGGAGGGGGCAGCCTCCCAGGGGGCACCCAAGTCAGCGCTCTCCCCGTGCCGTGCCCTAGGCAACCGCCTAAGGTCACCTAATGGGCACACCGGCCCTGGCTGGAGACGCAGTGGCCGGGATCTCTGAGGGGTCCATCAACTGCGATGGGATCACAGCCTTTCCTACCCGAGACCTGAGCAAAGCAACGGATCTGTCAACTGCAAACCCACTTTTGATTTATTGACATACATTACAGAAATCTCACTGTCAACTCTTTGAGCTGAGGACCCAGGAGAAATGGCTGGGTATTGTGAGCTTTTGTATGTAAGTTGCCTCATGTGCTGGTAGAACTGCTGGTGGCTGCCCATCCCTCTCCTCCCGGAGGTGCCACGCCTCAGCCGGCCTCTCCCCTTCTTCCCAGAAGCCGCCCTCCTCATCCCGCTGCCTCTCAGGGCAAAGGCTGCTCCCCGATAACAACTTCTTGATGAGTCCAAAGAGCAGCCTTCCTCCTGCAGCTTTCCTCCTCCTCCTTCCCAGCCCTTCCCTCTGTCCTGGGAAGGGCTGCCTCTCCTCAGGTTTGGGGTCTGTGTGCCGTGGGCCAGCCGGGCTGTATTTAAAAATGCCTGTATATAATAAATTTTAAATAAATATTTTGTCTGTTTAAAAAGGTAGCCCCTCTGTCCCACCCAGGTTCTCCAACCGCTTTAGAGCACGCTGCTGCAAGAGGGGTGTCCAGGGAAGGGGGAAGGCATGCAGTTGGCAAGGGTGCCAATCCTCCAGGGGTCTCCCAAAGAAGGACTGTGCTGGGCTGGCAGAGGACCTGGCCAGGCCTCAGAACTGGCAGGAAGGGGGATTGGGAGTCCTGTTCCTCTTGAGCAGGAGATGGCAGCGTGCCCTAGTGGTGGGAAGAAGATAAGCTCCCTTCAGGAGTTGGCAACTCAAAAGGGGAGCTGAAGGCAGAATCGGGCTGGTTCCGTCACACTCTTAAAGGTGCAACTTGACTCCTACTTTGTCTACTGCTTCAGATGAATACAGCTGCCCACTTGGATCTACCCCTGGGAGAGCATTATGCTCTAGGAATAATCTTTTGGTGATCCCCAGTGTGTGAGATCCAGCTGTACGCAACTAGGGCTGGGGCTTTTCGGCCCTGGCCCCTGCCTGAGAACATCTGTGCGCTATGAGAGTTGCCACCTTTCCTTAGGGCTTGTAAGGCAGAGATTTGGTTGAGGCACTCTCATAACACCCTCCCCCCTTTATTCTTCACATTCCCACCCAGGGGTTGGTGGGTATAGATTCCCCCCTCCACTGCCATCTGGATATTATTCTGATTTATTGTTAAGGTTTAATTATTTCAATCCTGTTTTCATTATCTACTGTATATATTTATGATGTAAGCCGCCTTGAGTCCTTTTTCTAGGGAAGGGTGGGCAACAAATTGAATTCAATAAATAAGACACCAGAAGTGGTGTCTGATTCCCTCCCCCCCCCCCCAAGCTCCACCTTCCCCTGGCCTTGCTCTCACCATCTCCTGGAATTCCCCGACTCACACCAGGCTTCTCTCAATAAAGCCGGTTTGGGAAAGGCTGAAGAGGAGTCTTGGAGGTGCATGAAGGCAATGCAATGCTACGCGGCGGGAAGGAGGAGGGGGATGCTGAGATGTCGTCTATCCCCTGCAGGGAAAGTCTTGGTTTTTGTGTGCCTCCTTCCTAAGGGTTCCTTCCTTGCTCAGGAGATCCAGGGGCCACCACTGGGCAGGCACTGGGTGCTTGTAGCTACTGACTCTGAGCTGGCATGAAATCTGCCAAAGGACAAGCTCCATCTCCCACATGATCATTCCACAGGGGCTTGCAGCTGCAGGGCACCAGCTGAGTGTTCTGTGTGGGAAGACGCAACACAGAACTGCCAGAGGGCCCTGAATCAGATCAGACCGTGGCATGGTGGAGTGGGGCGCTGCTCCTGCGATTTTTCCAATCTGAAATGACCTGAGGAAGTTACACAGCCTGTTTGAGTAAAAAATGATGCAAGGTGGGGGAAAGGGAGCCTGCCCACCCTCCATGATAAAAGGAAGTCCTTCTTCATCCAAAGGATGATTAACACATGAAATCAAATGCCACAGGAGGTGGTGGCGGCTATAGGCATCAACAGCTTCAAGAGAGGTATGGAAACGCATATGGAGCAGAGGTCCATCAGTGGCTATTAGCCACAGCGTATTGTTAGAACTCTCTGTCTGGGGCAGTGATGCTCTGTATTCTTGTGCTTTGGCGGTGGGGGGGGGCACAGTGGGAGGGCTTCTAGTGTCCTGGCCCAATGATGGACCTCCTGATGGCACCTGGGTTTTTCTGGCCACTGTGTGACACAGAGTGTTGGACTGGATGGGCCATTGGCCTGATCCAACATGGCTTCTCTTATGTTCTTATGTCTGGGGCAGTGATGGTCTGTATTCTTGGTGCTTGGGGGGGCACAGTGGGAGGGCTTCTAACATAAGAAACGTAAGAGAAGCCATGTTGGATCAGGCCAATGGCCCATCCAGTCCAACACTCTGTGTCACACAGTGGCCAAAAAATTATATATATATAACACACACACATATATATATACACACTGTGGCTAATAGCCACTGATGGACCTCTGCTCCATATTTTTATCTAACCCCCTCTTGAAGCTGGCTATGCTTGTAGCTGCCACCACCTCCTGCGGCAGTGAATTCCACATGTTAATCACCCTTTGGGTGAATAAGTACTTCCTTTTATCCGTTTTAACCCGACTGCTCAGCAATTTCATGGAATGCCCACGAGTTCTTGTATTGTGAGAAAGGGAGAAAAGAACTTCTTTCTCTACTTTCTCCATCCCATGCATAATCTTGTACACCTCTATCATGTCACCCCACAGTTGACATTTCTCCAAGCTAAAGAGCCCCAAGCGTTTCAACCTTTCTTCATAGGGAAAGTGTTCCAACCCTTTAATCATTCTAGTTGCCCTTTTCTGGACTTTTTCCAATGCTATAATATCCTTTTTGAGGTGCGGTGACCAGAATTGTACACAGTATTCCAAATGAGATATTCCAAATGATTTGTTTTCAATTCCCTTCCTAATAATTCCCAGCATGGTGTTGGCCTTTTTTATTGCAATCGCACAGTCTTGACATTTTCAGTGAGTTATCTACCACGACCCCAAGATCTCTCTCTTGGTCAGTCTCTGCCAGTTCACCCCCCATCAACTTGTAATTGTAGCTGGGATTTTTGGCCCCAATGTGCATTACTTTGCACTTGGCCACATTGAACCTCATCTGCCACGCTGACACCCACTCACCCAGCCTCAACATATCCCTTTGGAGTGCCTCACAATCCTCTCTGGTTCTCACCACCCTGAACAATTTAGTGTCATCAGCAGACTTGGCCACTTCACTGCTTACTCCCAACTCCAAATCATTAATGAACAAGTTAAAGAGCATGGGACCCAGTACTGAGCCCTGCGGCACCCCGCTACTTACTTTCCTCCACTGCAAAGACTGCCCATTTATACTCACTCTCTGCTTCCTATTAATTAGCCAGTTTTTGACGCACAAGGTCTAGTGCCCTGGCCCCACTGGTGGACCTCCTGAGGGCACCTGGTTTTTTTTGGCCTCTGTGTGACACAGAGTGTTGGACTGGATGGGCCACTGGCCTGATCCAACATGGCTTCTCTTATGTTCTTATGTTCATGCCCTGGTTCAGGTCTGAATGAGGCCCCTGCAGTAGTGCTGAATTCCCATAGGCAGGACTGGATCTGGGGTGTGTGTGTAGAGGGGGCGCTTGCCCTGGGGGGAGGGTACAGAGGGGACACTTGCCCTGGGTGCCAACGGAGGGGGGACACCATATTGGGTATGGAGTCCATTCTATTATATGGGCCCATGATAGAATGGGCCCATAAGGGGGTGTCATTTTTTAATTTTGCCTTCCCCCCAAATGTAGATCCAGTCCTACCCACTGGATCTCCCAGCAGGTGGCCTGCTGCATGTCAGCCTGGTTTTCAGCTAAGCATTAGGAGGAACTTCCTGCCAGTTGGAGTCTTTCCTCGGGAGGTGGTGGGCTCTCCTTCCTTGGAGGTTCTTAAGCAGAGGCTAGATGGCATCTGACAGCAATGAAGATCCTGTGAATTTAGGGTGAGGACTTCGCGAGTTTCCTGCATTGTGCAAGGGGTTGGACTAGAAGACCCCAGAGGTCCCTTCCAACTCTAGGATTCTATGAAATCCTCCTGGTGGTCATGTGGGAGATGTAGCTGCAAGGGTGGTTCAAAGATGAGTTAGTTGACTGGTGCTGTGATTCGTTTTGAAATGGCTTGGGGATGTCTCCACCCTGGCAAACCAGCTGGAGGCGGTTATTCCTGGGACTTCCTGGTGACAAGGGAGAGAGAAGACATTGCTCATGTGCTCCCAGTGAAGCTGACCTGGCCGTCTTTCTTCCAGACCCCTAACAGCAAGTAAACCTCACTCATTTTCTAAACTGCCCAAGAAAAAGGTGGTGGTGACTGCTCATTCATGCTTTAATCTATTCTGCTTCTAATTTGTGTTCAGAGCTTCTTTTCCCTTGCTGTGTGGATGATTGATGCAGCTGTCTTAGTTTTAACTTGCTTGCTGTTATTGATAACTTGCCCCATTTTCACATGAGGAAAGTTGTTATTTCACTGTCTTCAAAACAAATCAGCTGAAGACAGAAGTCAGTGGCCTGCGCTTTCCTTCTCTGGCCCCTGATTCTTTGCTCTCTTGGCCTTTGACTGAGGAGGGAAGCACTGTGGCACCGTTGGGGTCTGCTTCACCACCCTGAGTCAAAGAGGAGAGGGGCTGCCTGCCCAGCCTGCGAACAGGCTCCCAAGTGCCAGATGCTGCCTTGCCTCCCAGGTGTCTAGTAGTGCCTTCTCTTGAATGTCTCCTCAGCCCTTTGGCACTGAGGAAGGAGATGCAGTACAGAATACAACCATCCCTTCTCCTGCTGTGGAGGGCCAGGATGCTGGAGAGATCTTGGGGCTGTAGCCTAAACACTCTCTGTCTCTGTCTCTCTCTGAGAGCCAGTTGGGTGTAGTGGTGAAGTGCGTGGACTCTTATCTGGGAGAACCGGGTTTGATTCCCCGCTCCTCCACTTGCAGCTGCTGGAATGGCCTTGGGTCAGCCAGAGCTCTCTTATCTGGGAGAACCGGGTTTGATTCCCCACTTCCTCCCCTTGCAGCTGCTGGAATGGCCTTGGGTCAGCCAGAGCTCTCTTATCTGGAAGAACCGGGTTTGATTCCCCCCTCCTCCACTTGCAGCTGCTGGAATGGCCTTGGGTCAGCCAAAGCTCTCTTATCTGGGAGAACCGGGTTTGATTCCCCACTTCCTCCCCTTGCAGCTGCTGGAATGGCCTTGGGTCAGCCAGAGCTCTCTTATCTGGGAGAACCGGATTTGATTCCCCACTTCCTCCCCTTGCAGCTGCTGGAATGGCCTTGGGTCAGCCAGAGCTCTCTTTTCTGGGAGAACCGGGTTTGATTCCCCACTTCCTCCCCTTGCAGCTGCTGGAACGGCCTTGGGTCAGCCAGAGCTCTCTTATCTGGGAGAACCGGGTTTGATTCCCCACTTCCTCCCCTTGCAGCTGCTGGAATGGCCTTGGGTCAGCCAGAGCTCTCTTATCTGGGAGAACCGGGTTTGATTCCCCACTTCCTCCCCTTGCAGCTGCTGGAATGGCCTTGGGTCAGCCAGAGCTCTCTTATCTGGAAGAACTGGGTTTGATTCCCCCCTCCTCCACTTGTACTGCTGGAATGGCCTTGGGTTAGCCATGGCTCTGGCAGAGGTTGTCCTAGAAAGGGCAGCTGCTGTGAGAGTCCTTTCAGCCCCACCCACCGCACAGGGAGTCTGTTGTGGGGGAGGAAGATAAAGGAGATTGTGAGCCGCTCTGAGATTGGAGTGGAGGATGGGATATAAATCCAATATCATCATCATCTCTCTCTGTCTCTTTCTGTCTCTCTCTCCATCTCTCTCTCTCTTTCTCTGTCTGTCTGCATCTCTGTCTGTATCTCTCTCTGTCTCTCTCTCTGCCTGCCTTCCCTTCCTCTGAGGGGCCAGGCTGGCAGTGTCTCTTCCTCCTCCGTGACCTTACAGTTGATTCCCTCCACCAAGTGCACCCCTCCTCATGCTAAGTTCGCACAGCATGGCCCTCCGGAGCAGAGTGCCATGGCAGGAATCGAAACCTTTGTAGGGAGGGGGGGCACTGATTGGGTGTGGGAGGGGGGCCGTGCCCAGCCCGGAGCAGGAGGGGATTGGTGGGGTGATAACACGGCTCCCAAACGGGTTTGTGCGCTGCCGCGCATGTGCTTTCTGCTTCCACTAGTGCCTATGGGGTACGCCAGCATTTTGTATGGTGCAAGTTTGTGCCTGGCGGGGGGGGGAGCTTCCCGCACTGAAAGCTCTCTGGGAGCTGACCAGCAGCGGCCACGCCCATGGGTTGGCCCCCTCCTATGCCGAAGTGTTGCCCTGCACCTCTGCTGCGCCTCAAGTGCGGTGCAGCGACGCTCTGCCATCAACCTGTGGCAACGGCACACTGTGGTGGCTGGAGAGTGGCGCACTCTCCATTTCCACCGACGCGGAGGAGGATCCGCCGGCATAGGTCTCCATACCACTGGCGTAGCGGTAAGTCTGCTTCCACAGCACTTTCAGCCCCCTCCCCCCGGCTCTGGATTCTGCTGTAAAACCTCTGGATGTATCTTCAAAGAGCTTTCCTCACATCTAGTTTGGGCCATGACTTCCCTTTAGAATGATAAGGCCTAGGGCAAAAGGAAGGTAGAACAATATACTGATAGAAGGTAGAACATGATACTGATAATTGACTCTGGGTACAAAAGATGGATCGGTCTGCAAAACTATTGACTCTTTGTGAAAGGTGCATAGTTCTTTTTTTACAGATAATGCAGTTATCTCAGATACCCTTCTAGCAGATGTTACAGCTACCAAAAAAAGCTATCTTCCAGGATAAATATTTCAATTCCACCCTCTGTAATGGTTCAAAAGGAGTCTTGATTAAAGCCAGAAAAACCTTTGGAGAGACTCCAGGTCGGGTATCTGTGTCGAACTGGAGGAGCCAAATGAGTAAGGCCCTTCAGGTATCACTTAATATATTTATTGGACACTGTAAGCCTAAATGCCCTCAAAACAAGGTTGGGGAATTAGTTAGGTGGGCACCTGGCTCACTAGGAATCTTTTTACCAATGTATACAAGGTTCAACCAGCCAGAGAGTGATGCTCAATAAAGGATTCTAATTAATAAAAACCAATTGTGATTTATTGAGAAAAATACAGTCTTCCACACAAGATAAAAATACAATACAATCACACATTCACACAGTCCTAAGAAATACAGATAGATTGATAGGGGAACATATAAGGGTAGACACACAGGGTTATATTACCTCTCGTAGTCTTCGAGAAAGGCTCCGGTGGCGACAATAGAGGGAATGGGAAAGGACCCGAAACTGATCAGGAATCGGGGATGGATCTATGCAATGGAAGGTGGGTTGCTGACAGAAGCACACCTGTGGGTAGCTAGTCCACAGGTTATAAGGACTCACCTGAGCCCTCAGGGGATGGGAGGTATCAGGGAGGAGAAAGGGGAGGCTCTGCGATGACCATGAAGGCTGGACATTAGCAGAGCCAATGGCGAGTCCCTTGGTGACACCTAATTGGGTGTCTGCTTTTGACCAATGAACTTCGCCTTGGTCCTGTGTACCTGGAAATTTCCAGGCTGCAACAGGGCCTGAGGCGGCTCCAAGGTGTCAGACTGGGAAGAAGAATGGGAATGGCTAGATACTTAAGATTAAATAGGCTTATCTGGGAAGGTGACAATAGGGAATCAAATATTGACCTAGGTATCCCGGTGTAGACAAAAGACTTGGTTGGGACAGGAGATGTTCTTCCTCTTTTCCCATCTTCTTCTGGGCAGGGTCCTTTGTCTAGGGTACTGCCAGACAATCAGGAACAACATTTGAGCTGTTAATCCATTCATGGGGCAGCCTGGTTGCTTGCGGGCTAAAGGTGACACAAGGTGTGTACGTGAGCTTCCTACTATGAGGGAATGAAGTCCAGCCTGGCGGGAAGATGGCTACGAATGGTGTTAGCGTTACAAGGTGGATTCCATGTTCGGCGCTTCATAACCGGTCACCTGGATAGCTCCGTGGCGGCGCAGCTTCTTCCGCTCCATGGCTGGCCCGTGCAAAGACGGGGAAATGTCCGTGTATGTTAGCAAGCACTCTGTGCTTAGGTAGAGTGCCTGCCTATCTTGTGGCTGCTTGTACACACATAAGTCTTTTTAGGTTCCTGGATAGCTTAGCCCACACTCTCTGGCCAGACATGTGCAAGCTCACTTCTCCAGGCGCCTTGGCAACCATGCTGGTGACTACGATGTTTGGAAAAGGGGGCTTTTCCTCACAACACTACCTGGGAGAGTCCCCTACCCCCTAAAGTTGCAGCAATAGCTGCCACCTAATGTTTTAGGGCATTTGGTCTTAGACCCTTCTTCCATCCAGAATGAGAAAGGCAAGAATGTCCTGATAACTGGGTTTCAACAGATTCACCTGGCGGTCTGTAGCCCAAGATGCAAATGAAGTCCATGCATAATTATGCACATGTCTGCCAGGTGCTGTGCCTGGACCATGACCTTCACAATGTCCCCAGATAACCCAGATTGTACAAAGTCTGACCGCTCGATCTCCATTACATCAGTTGGAGCCATCGAACATCTGGGTGAAAGACTGGACCTTGACTAAGTCCTTGCGTGCAAGGAAGTTTGATTGAAGAAGTGGAAATAGTGGGCACCCTGGGCAGTAGTGACCATGTGATTTTGGAATTTGCAGTTTTAGTGAAGAGAAAAGATATACGTGGTCAGACGTACAAGTTGGACTTCAGAAAGGCAAACATCAACAAACTTAGAACTATGTTGGGTAAAATCCCATGGTCAGAAATACTTAGGAACAGGCCTTGGATTCAGCAGGAGTTCACAGGAGCACAGCTCCTGAACCTTTCAGAGGGTTCTCTCTCCTCCCCATCTTGTCCACTGAATAGTAGGTGCAGCTGCATAACAATCCCTGGATGAGCTCCACTACCTATTTTTCTGCAAAGTGACCCCTGCTTAGGAAGAAGGGGGTTCAGGAGGGGTGGGCGCTTCTTAAAAGCGAAATACTGAAAGCGTAATCACAGACGATTCCTATGAGAAGAAAAAATGGAAGAAGCCTAAAGAAGCTGAGTTGGCTCCATAAACAGCTCTCTAAAGACTTGAGAAATAAAAAAGACTCCTTTCAGAATTGGAAGGAGGGTCTTATCACCAAGGATGAATATAACAAACATATAAACACCATTATCAATGATTTGGATGAAGGAATAGAGGGAATGCTTATTAAGTTTGCAGATGATACTAAATTGGGAGGGGTTGCAAATACAGTAGATACAGGATGACCTTGATAGGCTGGAAAACTGGATGAAAGCCAATAAAATGAATTTTGACAGGGATAAATGTAAAGTTCTGCATTTAGGTAAGAAAAATCCAATGCATGGTTATAGACTGGGGGAGACTTGTCTTAGCAGTAGTATGTGCGAAAGGGATCTAGGGGTCTTAGTGGACCATACGCTGAACACGAGTCAACAGTGTGATGCAATTTTGGGCTGTATTGACAGAAGTCTAATGTCCAGATCATCTGAAGTGATGGTATCACTTTACTCTGCTCTGGTCAGACCTCACCTGGAGTCTTGTGTTCAGTTTTGGGCACCACATTTCAAGAAGGATCTAGACAAGCTGGAACAGGTCCAGAGGAGGGCGACGAAGATGGTGAGGGGTCTGGAGACCAATTCCTATGAGGAAAGGTTGAAGGAGCTGGGGATGTTTAGCCTGGGGAGGAGGTGGCTGAGAGGTGATAGGATCACTATCTTCAAGTACTTGAAGGGCTGTCATCTAGAGCAGAGTTTCCCAAACTTTTCTTTCCTATGGCCTGGTTATTTTTACACTTCTCCTTCATGGCCCACTAAAATTTGGGGGTGGAGCCAAGAGACTTTGGGGGTGCAGCCAGAAGACAGGAATTATGTCATTTCCTGCAGTGTCAAGGGCCAAGTGATGTCACTTCCTTGGCACACTGAACCAAAACTCCACCTTTTCCTGTGATGTCACTTCCAGGGCACTACCCAAAACCTGCCTCTTCTTCTGAAGTAACTTCATTTTCAGAAAAACCTGAAACTCACGCTGAGCCAAAATGGGGGTGGATAATGGGCAGTCCTCTCTTTCCACTCCCACACCTGCATGCACCTATCTATTTGTGTGTTCTTCTTCAGCTTGCAAGCACTCCTAATGCCCGTGTTCAATTGCCTACACCACCTACACCCCCTTCCTCAAGAGCACTGGCCAGTGTTTGCAGTTGGGAGTGCTGTTGCCATTGCCATCAGGAATGACAGCACTGTGTATCACCCACACTGGCCCTGGCAGCTGCTCTACCTCAAAATATGCTGAAACGTTTAGTAGGCCATTCCTTCAGCTGCTACTACTGGAACCCTGACTCAAGCTATAAACAAGCTTGCTTGGTTTCAAGAAAAGCTTTCGACAGCTATTTTTCATACTTTTCTTTGGCTGAAACACTGGGGAATTGCTGTGAAAGGTAGCAGAAAATTGTACTGCAATTAATGATACAAGCTTTTCTGCAGTTATCCCCAAAAGGATATTTAAGAGGGGCTTGCAGCTTTTTACTGGCTGTGTTTCCCATGCCTTTAAAAGCAACCAGTTGTGCAGATATTTATGAACTTCTTTCATCCTTTTTAATATCATTCATCGCAGCTAGGTGCTTCTCAACTACCACTCCATGTCAATCAGCAGCCTAGGCACTGCACCTCACCTACTATCATCTCTAGATGAGTCTGTACTCTTCTTGAAGGAAAAAAACCTGAGGCAAAATAGGCATTAAGCCTTTCTGCTTTCTCTCTGTCCTCTGTCTGAGTTTCTCAATTTCATCCAGCAGTGGGCCCAATGCCTCATCTATCTTGTGTTTGTTCCTCATATATCTGAAGAAGATTTTCTTTTTGCAGTGAGCCTCCCTGTCCAGCTTTAGCTCACTGTGAGCTTTGGCCACTCTGGTGGCTACCCTACAGTGCCTAGCAGCCCACAGGTACTCTTCTTTAGAGGTATGTCTACAGAATAAGCGTAGACAGCTTCAAAAGGGGATTGGATAAGCATATGGAGCAGAGGTCCATCAGTGGCTATTGGCCACAGCTTATTGTTGGGACTCTGTCTGGGGCAGTGGTGCTCTGTATTCTTGGTGCTTGGGGGGGCACAGTGGGAGGGCTTCTAGTGTCTGGCCCCACTGGTGGACCTCCTGATTGCACCTGGGATTTTTGGCCACTGTGTGACACAGTGTTGGACTGGATGGGCCATTGGCGTGATCCAACATGGCTTCTCTTATGTTCTTATGTGACACAGAGTGTTGGACTGGATGGGCCATTGGCCTGATCCAACATGGCTCCTCTTATGTTCTTATGTGACACAGAGTGTTGGACTGGATGGGCCATTGGCCTGATCCCACATGGCTTCTCTTATATTCTTATGTGACACAGAGTGTTGGACTGGATGGGCCATTGGCGTGATCCAACATGGCTTCTCTTATGTTCTTATGTGACACAGAGTGTTGGACTGGATGAGCCATTGGCCTGATCCAACATGGCTCCTCTTATGTTCTTATGTGACACAGAGTGTTGGACTGGATGGGCCATTAGCCTGATCCAACATGGCTTCTCTTATATTCTTATGTGACACAGAGTGTTGGACTGGATGGGCCACTGGCCTGATCCAACATGGCTCCTCTTATGTTCTTATGTGACACAGAGTGTTGGACTGGATGGGCCATTGGCCTGATCCAACATGGCTTCTCTTATATTCTTATGTGACACAGAGTGTTGGACTGGATGAGCCATTGGCCTGATCCAACATGGCTTCTCTTATATTCTTATGTGATACAGAGTGTTGGACTGGATGGGCCATTGGCCTGATCCAACATGGCTTCTCTTATATTCTTATGTGACACAGAGTGTTGGACTGGATGGGCCATTGGCCTGATCCAACATGTCTTTTTTATGTTCTTATGTCCCTAAATCTCCTTCCATGTTTCGTTCTTGTTGGATTAGCGATGGCTTGAGCTTGCAAGAGCTCTTGTTTCAGAGGAGCCCACCCTTCACTTGCTCCTTTCCCTTCCAGTAGTCTCCTTCGGAGGAGCCCTGCAGGAAGCAAGAGGATACCAGCAAGGATGTTCTGGGGCCTCGGACCAGCTGCTCTCTTGAGTCTTGGGCTGATGTTCATACTGGGGGTGAGTATTTCCATTCGGGTGCATGACTGGGGTTTGTGTGCCATGGTGGATCTGTGCCCTGTCCGGAGCTGGGCCTGCTGAGCTGCCGGGAGCTGGTTCTTCTGCCTGCCTTGGGAAGCTCCTGGGCTGCTTGTCTTCAGGCATGATCTAGAAATGTGGCTGGGGGGGGGGGGCTGTCTTGGCCTCAGGGTGTCACAGGATTGAACCACTGGGAGGGGGGGTACCTGGGTTCATGGTCTTGAGCATTTTCCCTCAGAGGCAACAGTACCTCTTCATGCAGTTGCTCCTCTAGGCTTCTTAGGATGCTGCTCCTTCTCCGGAGAGGAGAGGCCCAGGGAGGGGATGTAGAAACAACAACAACAAAAAGGTCAGGTGTGTGGGCAGCAGGAAGTGGGCACTGAGAATCAGGCCAGAAAAAAACTGACAAGGGAGAGGTGTTAAAATCCTGCTCTCAGCTTCTGTGTACATTGGGAGAGATTGTAATAGGCAAAGAACTTTCCCTCCATCCCTACCTAAACTGGAAACTGCATGCTGAAATAGCCTGGATTTCCTTTTCTTTCCTTCTCAGACACACATTTCTTTTCAAAACATAGATCCTGCCTTTCTCCTGGTCAGTCTTAACACGAATGGCACTTAACAACAACAGGGCAAAAATTAAAACAGCAAATTGGCTGAAAATATAAAAAGTAATAAGTAGAGATATTTTTTTAAAAAAATCTCTACCTGCTTCCAAAATACCAACATCAATTGAGAAGGCCCTCTCCCCCCAGGGCCACAGCACCCAAAGGGGGATTGGATTCTCAGGGGCTTTTGCCTGCTTCATCTTACATAATACACATTTCTCTGATTAACTGCTTTTTGCATAATTGTGCCTTGTGTCTGTTTGGATTTTAATTTTCAAGGGTTCCAGGGCTTTTAGCTCTTGGGATTGGAAGTAAAGGAAAGGAAAGGTCCCCTGTGCAAGCACCAGTCGTTTCCGACTCTGGGGTGACGTTGCTTTCACAATGTTTTCATGGCAGACTTTTTAACGGGGTGGTTTGCCATTGCCTTCCCCAGTCATCTACGCTTTCCCCCCAGCAAGCTGGGCACTCATTTTACCGACCTCGGAAGGATAGAAGGCTGAGTCAACCTTGGGCCGGCTACCTGAACCAGCTTCCGCTGGGATAGAACTCAGGTCGTGAGCAGAGAGTTCAGACCACAGTACTGCAGTACTGCTGCTTTACCACTCTGCGCCATGGGGCCGCTTCATTGGGATGGAAAGTGCTGTCCAATCCCAGAGGACATAAGGTGGCCTCAGTGGGGTTTTCGTGGTTTGCTGTTGCCTGCCTCCATGCCATGACCCTGGTGATCTTCAGAGGCCTCCTGTCCAAACACTTGCCAGGGGCAACCCCGCTTAGCTTCCAAGATGTGATGAAACTGGGCTAGCTGGGGCCAGGGCTGGTAGGTGGCTGCCTAGGGTGTGTTGGTGCCATAGAGGTGGGCAGTGAGCGCACCCTCCCTCTCCCCACGTGTGCTTTGCCACCCCTGCTACCCCTTCCCTGCCTGCCACCACACTTGCCCTTGCCTTATTATTAATGGAACACTCCCCCCTCCGCTTTGTCCTGATCTTGCTGGAGGAGGCCAGAGCACAGAGCTGCTGCCACTAGGAGCCATAGGAGCATCTAATAGTTTTGGAGAGTTCTTTCTCCTTCCTCCCCAAGAGTGCAAGGCAGAGAAGCTTCTGGGCCTGGCTCCCTATGCACCCCAGAGAACAAACTTTCTTTCCTGGGAGCAAGACCCATTGAATGGGCAGCAGTGGGTGGAGTGGAGTGGAGGAAGCTTGCAGGGAAGGGAGGCAGCAGACAGACTCATTGTGCAGCCCCCCACCGCAAGTGTGGTGCAGGTTCCCACCCACCTCCCCTTGGAGACCAAGTTGGCCCTGGAGAATTGAGCCCCTGCTGGGGAGGAGATTGATCCACTCTTGCTCTGGGGCACTGCCTGGGATCCTGACCTCCCATCTCTCAGCCGCCCCACCCCAGGAAAGGCATCCCAACCCTCCCCCGCAATGACAGCAGCTGGGCTGAAGTCCAGTCCAGCCCACCCCTTGCCCAGTCCTCTCCCACGTCAGAGGGAGCTGGGCAGGGGCTGCGTCCTCCTTTCTTTGCTCCAAGCAAGAACGATGTGGAATATCAGGGTCGGCATGAGCAGGGATGGGAAGAGGTGCCTGCCCCCCTCTCCTGTGGTGAAGTGCCCCCCAAGGCACCTGCCTTCCTTACCTGCTCTCACACACCGGCCCTGCTGGCAACACTCCAAGGGCAGGTAAGGCCTCTTCTTTCCTCTGCCTACAGCTCCAGAAGGGCTAAAGCAGCTGAGAGGCCAAACAAGGACTGGGAGGGGGGGGGAGTTTGCTTCTGAATGGGGGTGGGCTTCGAGGATGTAATAGTAGACAAAAGCCTTGCAGTGGCTGCAGCTGGATCGTGGGAAGGTTAGGGTTAGTGTTTTCAGTTTTGGAAGACAGAAATCCTTCTATCATGTGGCTGGGAAAGGGTTAAAGAGTTTCAAAACATTATTTTTTGCACATGACTGGGGAGGGGGGAGGAGCTCCAGAGCTTTGCCTGTGATCTCACCCCCCTCACAATCTCTCAGCCACCCTGTGGGAAAAAAGGTGTTCCAAGCGCTCCCCTGCAGTAAATGTGGGGGAACAAGACTGATGCTTATAACTGACACCAACCCTGTGGGGTAGGACAGGCTGAGATAGAGCAGCTGGTCCAAATTCACTCAGGCAGCTCTATGGCTGAGCAGTGATTTGGAATCTACCCTACAGCAGTCAAAATATCTAAGCACTACACCCCATTGTTACCATTTCAGAAAGACTAAAATTAAGGAAAGAGATGAAAAATGGGTGATTACATTGGGGAAATGACAGCTTTATATCCTGACAAGCATTTAAAAGAAACACAATCACAGCAATAATTCAGAACGTCTGCAGCCACAGTGATGGTGTGTGTGTGTGTGTGTGTGCACGTGCACACAAGTGGGTAGCCTCACCTAGGGTACCAAAAGCCTGACCTTGGCTGGGGCTTTACTGATGCTTTTAAAATTTGTCTCCTGCATGGTCTCAGATTTTGTTTTAGGTGATTGTCCAGATTCTTAACCTTGCCTATTAATTTTCTTCTCTTTTTCGTTTTCTTTTCTAGTTGCTGACCCCCCCGCCCCCCAAAAAAAATCCCTTCCTGATGCATTTTGCAAAAAGGGGGAGCTCCAGTCTAGTGGAAAAGGAAGTTTTCAGCTTTTAGGAGGCTTTCAATATCTGTGGATTATTGATACAGAGAGAGAGAGTCTGTTTCTTGCTCTTCGGCCATGCAGCTTCCCCGTTTACTTTGCACCCACTGAATTCTGTACAATTGGAATAATATTTGGAGAGGTCATGGTTTGGGGGAGGTTCAGTGTGTGTGTGTGGTTTGATTCGGGAGCTTTTTCCTGGCAATTGTACTGCCTACAGCCTGAAAATGCTGATTCTCCCTGCAAAAGTAAAACCTTTGCTGGTGAAGTTGCAATGGCACAGAGGCAGTGTGTTGCTTTCACTTTGGTATCTGCAATATTTCTTTTTGAGAGGTGAGAACAAGCTGGAAGAAGGAGGGAGTCAGAAGGCTACAACTTTGGAGGAGAAGGTGGTAACTATAGAGAGGTGCTGTTGGTAGAGAAGACAAATATTTATTATTGGGAGCTACACGTCAACAGTAGTTCCCCCCCCCCAATCCTCCCTCCCACATACCTCAATGTAGAGGTGTTCTCTTGCTCAATATCTATAGGTTTCTTAATGTATGGCTTTGCTTCTTTTCTAGAAATGAGGGCAGGGAGAGGCTAAATAAACAAGCCATTCTTCCACAGTTGATGCTCATATGTGAAAAATGGAAAATTAATTCTTAAATGGACATACATTAAGAAAGTCTTGTTTTGCGCCCCCCCCAGATGGTGTCTCAGTTCCCGTCCATTCAGCAGTCCAGCAGCAGGGTGCCTCCTCCACTCCCCAGGGGCATCAGGCCCAGTCAGGCTCTTTCTCCAGAGGCTGAGGAACTGCAGAGACTCCTTCCACTACTGGAGTGGCCAGCTCCACCCTGGAATGCAGGGGCCTTCGATTCCTCCACCAGCCCAAAGAAGAGCCACTACCAGCTTTGGCACCCCCAGCACAATTACACAATGGGCAACACCTTGCTGGTGGTGTTGGAAGCCCGGGACCACTGTGGGCAGCCCAAGCCCTATGGGGGGGACTTTTTCCAGGCCAAGGTGCACTCCCCAGAGCTGAAGGCGAGTGTGGCTGGGACTGTGGAGGACCACCGAAACGGCACCTACACACTGGCTTTCCCGCTTCTGTGGGTGGGTGCTGTGCAAGTGTCTGTGAGCCTCATCCACTCCAGCGAGGCTGTGGCCCTCCTCCGCCATGTCCGCCACTCCCAGCCCTCCACGGTTGCCTTCTGGGGCTACTACGTGAAGCCAGGACAGCTGAGTCCAGAAGAGAGGACTGAGTGCAACGTGCACCCACTCCCGGGCCCGACTTGCCAGTATGCTGATGCCGGCACAGGGGAGCGCTGGTTTTGTGCCCAGCCACAACACCTCCCTTGCAGTGCCCTGGTGTATCACTCTGCCGGGCTCTACAAAGATGCAGTCAGCAAAACCGAAAGTGCCTTCCTTGGTAGGTGCGTACAGGAGACTCGAGAAGGTGAGGGGAGTGTGGAGGTTGGCAAGAAGGGGTCACTGAGCACTTGCAGACTCTACAGGGGTCCTGGGGAGGTTCTGAAACCACCCTGTCCTTCTCCTCCCCTGGAACTCATGTCTCTTGCACATGTACTATGGTCGAGAGTGTTCTTCAAAAGCAGGAAAGTGTGGAGACTGTCCCTCTGCCCCTAGCTGCTGCTTGTGGCTGGCCCCAGAGCAAAGCATTCTGACCTCAAGAGGTCTTCATGGAGGTGTAAGAAGGGAAATCCTTTTGCTCTGGGTGGTCAGTGATCCAAGGGAAGCATGCAACTGGGCTAGCGGATGAGTGGGAAGCATCTCTTCCATGTTCCACCTTTCCTCCAAGAAGCAGCCTGGGGTGGGTGTGCAGTGCGACAATTCCAGTGCCTCTGCACAGTGAACCTGCCACATAGGTTAGCCCCCTCCAGGCTGTGGTTGGCCATTGAGGCAGGATGCTGGACTACATGGGCCAGATGTAGTCTGATCCAGCAGGGTTCTTCTTGCGTTCTTACCCCACTGGCCTGTCAATGGTGATAACACCCCCCCCTTCCTTGGCTTAAGTGAATCAATACAGAGTATCACTGAAGAGGCTGTCTGTGGAAGGCAAGTGAGCATCACAAGATGGCTGATTCTTGGCACCCAAAGTGCTCCATGGGCAATAGCTTGATTTTCTGGGAGTCTCCAAAGGAGCCACCAGTAGGTCTCCTGACTTCCCCACCCTGCTCTCCACTAGGGGCAGGGAATCCCCTCGTTTGGAGACCCTCCCCTCACTTCAGAGCCATCAGAAAGCACAGTGGGGGGGAGGAAATGTCTGCTGGGCACTGCATTATTCCCTATGAAAACTTATTCCCTTAGGATATAATGGAAGATTGGTCTAGGTATCTGGGGCTCTTGGGGGGGGGGCTGTTATTTGAGGTAGAGGCATCAAATTTTCAGCATATTATCTGGTGTCTCTCCTCAAATTACACGCCAGGTTTCAGAAAGATTGGACTGGGGGGTCCAATTCTATGAGTCCCAAAAGAGGGTGCCCCTATTTTTTAATATTCCAAATGGAGCAAAGGCATTTGAAATAAGCGTGGTCCCTTTAAATGTGATGGCCAGAACTCCCTTTGAAGTTCAATTGTGCTTCCCAAACCCTTGATCTTGGCTCCACCCCCAAAGTCCCCAGATATTTCTTGAGTCAGACTTGGCAACCCTACTCTCCACACAGGGCTGTGACAGACCAGACTGTGCCAGGGAATGTGCCCACAATCCAGGTGCTGCCTGGACCCCAGGTGACGGGTGAGTCGGAACGGTGGCCGTTGGAAGGGGAGGAGGGATTCCCGGGGAGGGCAGTGGTGGAGAGTGAGTGTCTCTTCTGTGTCTCCTGCAGCCAGCTCCCCCCCTCGCCTCTGTCGCCCAGGTCTTGCCCCAGCCCACCCACCAGGCTTCTACTACAGAGATGTGTGGGTGTCTCTGGAATGCTCCAGCCGGACCTTCCCCACGCCGGACCTGGTCCTGGGTTGCCTGAGAGGCAAGGTAGTCCACATGATGGGAGACTCCACCCTGCGCCAGTGGTGGGAATTCTTGGTGGCGTTCATCCCTTGTAAGTCCCCAGAAGAGACATGGACAGGTGTCCTTTTTGTGCAGACAGGGAGACCACAGTGGCCAGTGGGTTGAGGAATTCATGGAGATTTTGGGGTGGAGCCTGGGTAGGACAGGAAGCCCAGCAGGGTCCAATGCCACAGAGTCCCCCCTCCAAAGCACCCATTTCTCTCCAGGGGAGCTGATCTCAGTTGTCAGGAGGTCACTCGTAATGCATGGAGATCTCCAGACCCCACTGGAGATTGGCAGCCCTAGGCAGGGATGGATTTTGTGGCGGGGTGGATGAGCTGTGGACACGACGCGTGTGGAAGGCTGGAGACTATGGTCATGTCAGCTGTCTGGGGTGAAAACACACAAAGGCAGTGTCATCAGAAAGCACGGTGTGGGGGAGGAAATGTCTGCTGGGCACTCCATTATTCCCTAAGCCCGAATAGCCAGAGGGAGCAAAGGAGCGGATCCTGGGGCCTAGGGGCTTGTCATAGCTGGCCAGTGTGTTGACCATGTGCTGGGCGGGCCATGTTGGGCTCACTGAGCTTTTCTGCCTCTTTCTCTCTACAGCCCTCAAGCAAATAGACTACCACGCGACCTATCAGTCAGGCCCTTTGTTGGCTGTGGAGCCTGAAGCGGGGCTGGTGTTGTGGTGGCGGGCGCATGGCGTTCCACTGCGCACGCAGAAGACCAAGATGGCCGACCTGCACTATGTGGCCAATGAACTGAATGCTCTTGGTGGGGGCCCCGATGTGGTGGTGGTCTTCACCATCTGTGCCCACTTCACCACTTTCCCCCTGGAGCTGTATGTCCGCCGGCTACACCAGGTTCGAGAGGCTGTGACCCAGCTGCTGGCCCGTAGTCCGTCCACCACCATTGTGATCAAGACCGCCAACACGGGCTATTTGTCTGTCTATGGCAGTGACTGGCTCTCCATGCAGCTGGACAGCATCCTCCGTGCCATGTTTGCTGGCTTGCCAGTGGCCGTGGTTGACGCCTGGGCTATGACTGCCTGCCACTACCTCCCCAGGAACATCCACCCCGGCAAGGTCATTGTACGCAATGAGGTGGACTCCTTCCTCTCCTTTGTCTGCCCAAAAGCCTGATGTGGGAAGGGGGCCTGGGATGGGGCAGAAGATGACTTTGGAAGCAGGATGGCCACGTAATCAACTTCTGGAGAACCCATCCCTCCCCCCACTTGCAGCTGTCAGTTGGTGTGGAACAACCTTCTTCCCTGCTGTGAAAACCCAGCAGGGGCCTGTCTCAGGCAGCCAGCCAGGGATCTTTAGGGTAAGGGGCTCCAGCATACATGACAGGGGACATAAGAAAACAGTGTAGGCTGATACACTTAACATGGCTTTGAATAGGATTCAAGTCTAGATCCCAGACTGTAGGACAACACTGAGACAGGCCTTCTAGAAACTCTCTGGGGGGCAAATGATGCCTTCCTTGTGAAAAAGGCTGCAAAAGCTCTCTCTCTCTCTCTGTATCTTGAACTGCACACTTACAGGTAATGGCGAATGTTGCAGCATTGGGTCACATTTTAGTGAAATGGATAAAACCAACTGTTGCTATGAGAACTGGGAATGGGACCTCCTGGATTAGTGTTTTGCAGCAGTGCCTTGTGGTCAGCCATGGGGCTGTGAGGCTGGAGCATTCCCAGAGCAGGAGAATGCCCAGAGGTCCCACAGAGGCCTAGAGGCTCCACCCCACCCCAGCCTCACCATGATCCTCTTGGAGGTGCACAGAGCTTGAGGGGATACCATGGCTGGCCACACAGTGTGAAGTGAGGATCCTTCATCCCCTGCATGGATTCTGCCTGCTCACAATCCTGGACAATGAGGAGGGTGAAGAGTTCTGTGGGTAAAATCCCTCCCTCTTTCACACACACATTAGGGAATTTTGGAGTATAGAAACCTTTCCCAGGGTTCCCATTCCCCCCGGGTTCAGTAAGAGGGGTCACACAGGCCTCATTTTGGGCAGGAGCTTACAGGAGCAGAGCCTCTAAACTATTGTGCTCTTTCTTTCTTATCCCCAACCCCACCCCCTTGCTTTTGGGCTCCATTGTTCAACCCCCCTGTGATAACTTTTAAGATCTGACAAACTCTCTAATATTTCCCCCCACAAAAAATGGGGAAATAACCAAAGCATATAAAGCAGATGGAAATCATCATGGCACTGTGGCCACAGCAGAGAAAGTAGTTTTAAAAGTATGATGGGAGTAAAGTTTTATTATGACAATTATAGTTCAAGAAGCATTTTAAGGTAGATGCTGAGCTGATATAATTTAGTACACCTTCCGGTGATGTCAGGAGTGTGTGGCATATGCAAATGAGTTGTGCTAATGAACTCTGGCACCTCTACAAAATGACCCCTGCATACACATATACAATATTTAGTCTTCTGGCGAACCAGAACTTTTTTGACTAATTTAACAACACCTAAATGTGTATGTTATGCCATTAAAGGTCTGGATGGATGGATTTAACAACATAAAATGCATCACTTTAAATTTAAGATCTAGTTATACATTTTGGCATATGTAAGGGATTTAAGAATCTAACAGCATAATCCTAATTGCGGGTGGTGGTGGTCCTGAAAGTCCTTTGGAAATGAACTAAGCTGCGTGCCCACGGAAGTCAGAGTTATGCCAGTCTAAATCTATTTACATAGGACTGGAGGGGACTTATGTTGGCACATGAGCACTGTGCCCAAGCAGCAGCATAAGTGGCGGAGAAGCCCATGCTGGCGTGGGAGTGGGTGGAGTCATGGACATGCGCTGACTTAGTTCCCTAAGAACTTTAGACCCTGACATGCCCCCCTGAGAGGGGCAAATTTATGCCTAGCAAAATGCTGGCACATCCCATAGGCACGGGTTGATCCAGAAAACACATTTCCCCCCACCACTGCACGAGCTCGCAAACTTCTTGGGGAGCCACGTAATTGCTTCACCAATCCCCTTGTGCCCTGGGCTTGGCAAGCCCCCCTCCCAAACACCCAGTCACCACTCCCCACCCCCGCCTTGGCCTCGCACGATTCCTTAGGTAGGGTGCGTGGCATGGAACTCTGTCTCAGAGCTCCCTGTCATGTGGACTTAGAGTGAGGGGCAAGACACTGGTGGCGGGCACTGCATAGCGAGGGCACTTAGACTTGCAATGAGGAGAGCAAAGTCTCTACACTGGCTAACCTCTCCCATTTCCAAGTCCCAACAGGTAACAGACCTCTGGAGGCTCACCACCCTGTTGTCCACAGGAGACATCAACAGAAAGATTTGGCCCTGTTGGGGGGGGGGGGCTGAAAAAGTCAAGCCAAAGCCTTTCGTGATGGAGTAGTCATCGAGCACATAGCGGTATCATCCTCCAGAACCCTTGTTGAGTCTGCACTTCTGCTACGGGGTCTCCTCTTTGTTGAGGGGTCTAGAGGGGGCACCTGTACCTCCTGTCCCATTCCCTCTGTTTGCAACTGGTGTAATTTGTTAACATAGGCATTAACTAGGCATTCCTCTCTCTGATAGATCTTTAACAGAATGTCCCTCTGCTTTGCCAATTTAGGGAGTTTCATAGGGTCATTGCAACCCGTTAACTTAACATCTATCTCCTGAATAGCAGTGTGAATATCCAGTGCCCTGCAGTTCCCTTTATGTATTTCTTCTGCATATTTCTGGACTTGATCTCTGAATTCCAAAGGCACGCTAACAACTGAAGTCACTAAAGTTTTCTGGGCCTTTGACGTAGGAAAGGTACTCTTCTCCTTTTCCCTAATTTCTCTAGGGGATTTAGATAACCCCATGTCTTCTTCCAGAAAGGAATCATAAGATTTCCAATTCCCTTCTGAACTATTTGCCCTGCAAGGGCTCTGGTCTGCCCCCTTCCAAAGCTGCTTTGAGGCCCTAGTGGGGGCTTGCCTTGAGGAAGCACAACGGCCCTTGTGGCCTTGAGGTAAGCCTCCTTGCATTTCTCTCTCTTCACTAGGTGTGCCAGTAGCACGTGCAATAGGCTTTACAAAGGTATGTTGTTCTAATATGTCTCCCCCAGACTCTCTTCGGGGCTGCACTGAAAAATTAGTACAATTAGTCAAGTCCTTTAAGTCTAGACTGCCTCCCGGTGGTCCTGGGGAATCATTACAGGCCCCAACGGAGGCTTTGCTAAAGGCAGTAATGTGTCCTACCTGCGGTGTCCGTTGTGAATCAACCTGGGGTGCAGTACCTTCTCGTGATGGTATGAGGCCATCCGGGGCCTCCTCACCTTTGATAAATGTCCCCTGGTCCCATCCATCCAAGCCTGGATGGGATGAAAGCGGTTGTTGACAAGTGGAGCTTTTCTCCATAGAGGACAATGGAGTCCTCTAAGCTGCACCTTGCCAAAGGCTGAGCACATCTTACAGAGGTCTGAGAGGAGCAGAGCAGCTCTGATAGCTGAGACAGCTGGAGAAATTGCTGAGAATTTCTGAGTTTTGAAGGACTTCATTCTAAGGTTTGTGGGGCTGCCTAAAATTCTAAGGTGTGATAGCTGGGGAACTGCTCTTTGTTTGGTTGACTGCTCTTTGTTTGGTTGACTGGCCTAAGGGTGAAAGAGATTGAGAGTGATTGCTACTGATTGTTGAGGAGTGCCTCTGCTCTACCTCTTTGCATTTTAAGCTGCGCCTTGCCAAAGGCGCAGCTTATATATATAATGAAGATAGAATGCCAGCAGGGGGTTGGGGGCTTTCCAGTGTTTTGCACTTAGTGTCACATGTATGACTATCTGCCCAAAGGACAGAAGTCTTGGGTGTGTGCTCGATGCAAGGAGCTCCTGGTCCTCAGGGAACGAGTTCGTACCCTTGAGGCCGAGGTGACTGCCCTGGAGAAGCAGAGACGGTCAGTTAGGCACTTGGGGAAGACTCTCGGGGGCGTATTAGATGAGCCCCGCTCTGAACATAGCAGCCCCGTTGCTGCCAGAGAGCTGAGGGTCGAGAGGGAACAGGGCACCGGGCTGAGGACAAGGGGAATGCGCCCTTAGAAGGGACCTCTTCTTCGGTTGGTGAGCGGGTATCCTTTCGCGCCAAGGAACCATCCCTGAGCAGGGGGAGAGGGGGGGGGTTGGTAGTTGGTGATTCGATCCTTAGGCAAATAGACAGCTGGGTGGCGAAACCGCGTACTGACCATATGGTGACTTGCCTGCCTGGTGCAAAGGTAGCGGACATTACGCGTGTAGTAGATAGACTGATAGACTGTGGTGGAGCCTGTGTCAGAACTTGAAGAACGTCAAACGAGGCCCATGACTCTGGCTAAAGTCTAAGCGTTTATTGAGAACAGTACAGGTAGAAGACGAGTTGATTCTGATAACGAGCTCAGCAGCAGTCACATACTTTAAGCTAAGCTATTACAATAACAAACTGGTTCCCACCCCTCAAGAGGCCCTGCTTGGTTTCCAAGGCTTCTTATCGATGAGAGAGGAGAGGGGGAGGCAGCTTCAAAGGTTACTGGCAGATGTTTCCCAAGGACTCCCCGTCACCCTCCAGTTGGCTTGGAATGCGAAGCATTTGTACACACTATTAGATACAGGGCTAGTTATTTCCTAACAGTTGCAATATAGATTCAGCTAAGCTAAGCAGGCATTACAATCATAGAGTTTAATAATTACAAGTTCTGACATACTGCCCCCCCTAGGCCCCCGCCCGGGGCTTGTGCGGGTACAGTTGGTGGAATCTCTTAAGCAGTTGTGGGGCAGACACGTCACAGGCTTTGACCCACTCATCGCAGCTCGGGGGGAAGTGCTTCCACCGTATCAGATAGTGCAACACTCCACGTTGGACCCTGGAGTCTAGGATTTCCTGCACCTCATGGTGGCTCTGGCCCCTCACGCGAGTAGGGGGCGGTTCGGGGGGGCGCGGGTGCCAGGGCGTGGCCCCCGGGTCTTTACGAAGGAGGCTGCAATGAAACACCGGGTGGATCTTACTAAACATTTTAGGCAACTCTAGTTCCACGGTGACCTTATTGATCACGCGTTTTATTTTGAAGGGACCAAGGTATTTGGAAGTTAGTTTCCGACACTTCTGGGAAAGGGGAAGGTTTTTGGTGGAGAGAAATACTGAGTCCCCTTCCTTGAACTCCCACTCGGGAGAGTGCTTACGGTCGAAATGCTTTTTATAATCTTCTTTAGCTCTCTCCAGGTTCTCCTGTATCACCTTCCAGCCCTTCTGGATCCCCTCCCACCATTGTTGACAAGAGGTGGGCTCAGTGGCATTTTCGTTCGGGGAAAGGAGAGGGACGGGCTTTCCTTCGTAGCCATTGACAACCTGGAAGGGGGAAGTTTTGGTGGAACTGTGTAAGCTGTTGTTGTACCCGTATTCGGCAAATGGCAATAGCTCCACCCAATTGGTCTGCTGGTAGTTGATGTAGCACCTAAGGTACTGTTCCAGCAGGCCGTTCACCCTCTCCGTCTGTCCGTCTGTCTGGGGGTGGTAGGCAGAGCTTAGCCCCTGCTCTATGCCTGTGAGTTTGCAAAACTCCCGCCAGAAGTTGGCAACGAACTGCGGCCCGCGGTCGCTAATTACCTTATCTGGGAATGAGTGGAGGCGGACCACGTGATTAAAGAAAAGGTGTGCCAATTTTTTAGCAGTGGGGAGCTGCTTGCATGGGATGAAATGAGCTTGCTTGGAAAAAGTATCTACCACCACCAGTATCACCGTTTTCCCTTGAGAGGGGGGTAGCTCGACTATGAAATCCATCGAGACCACCGCCCATGGTCGCGTGGCTGTCGGTAGGGGAATAAGGTGGCCAGGCGGTTTCCCCCCCCTTCGTTTCGCCATGATGCATGTGGGACATGAACTCACGAATTCTGACACATCTCTTTTCAATTTGGGCCACCAGAACTGTCTCGTGACTAGGTTCAGGGTTTTCACGTAACCAAAGTGCCCTGCTAGCCTGCCTGAGTGGCAGTTTTCCAGTACTTCCTTTCGCAGGGTTCTGGGCACGTAGATCTTCCCCTTGTAGTACCAAAGCCCCCCTTCTCCCTTCTCTACCCGTTCGGGCCGATCCCCTCCCTCAGCTTCCGTTTCGGCCTCAAACCGGTCTTTCCTCTTCAGTTCCGGGGCTCCGGTAGTTTTCCCTGATCGAGTGGTGACTCCCCCCGCTACTTGGTTTGGGGAGATCAGGGAATCTATTACCTCCTCCCTTTGACTGTCGTGCTGGGGCATGTGCGAGAGCGCGTCGGCCAAAAAGTTCTTGGTGCCGGGGATATGTTTTAGCACGAAGTCGAATTTAGCAAAGAATCCCGCCCACCGGATCTGTTTTGCAGTCAGTTTGCGACGGCCGGTGAGGGCCTCTAGGTTCTTGTGATCGGTCCAAATTTCGAAAGGGACTCGGGCTCCCTCCAACCAGGATCTCCATGTTTTCAGAGCAAACATTACTGCAAAAGCCTCCTTGTCCCAGACCGACCAGTTCCTTTGTTCGTTCGAAAATTTGTGAGAGATGTAGGCGCAGGGACGGAGTTCCCCCTCCTCGTTCCTCTGCATCAATATGGCTCCTACGGCAACATCGGAGGCGTCGCATTGTACCACGAAGGGTTTTAATTCATTGGGGTGAGCCAATATTGGTTCAGAGGTGAAGAGTTGTTTGAGCTCTTTAAAAGCTCTGTGGCATTCCGGCGCCCACGTTAGGCGCGCGCCGGGTTTTTTCGCCTCGTCCCCTTTTCCCTTAGTTTTGAGGAGTTCCGTGAGAGGGAGCATTACCCGGGCGAACCCCTTAATGAACCCGCGGTAAAAATTTGCGAACCCGAGAAATGATTGTAGCTGCCGTCGGGTTTGGGGTGGTTCCCAATCTAGAACCGCTTGAATTTTGGCGGGGTCCATTGCTAGTCCCTCCCCTGACACTCGGAATCCTAGGTAGTCTAGTTCCGTCTTGTGGAACTCACATTTAGACAGTTTAGCATACAGTTTGTTCTTGCACAAGGTAGACAACACTTTTCTCACCAGGGGCACATGCGATTCAAGATCTTTCGAATAAATAATGATGTCATCCAGGTACACCACCACCCCCTTATACAAGAATTCCCTCAGCACTTCATTTATAAAGTTCATGAAAACCCCTGGCGTCCCTTGAAGCCCGAAGGGCATCACCAAATATTCAAATTGTCCCATGGGTGTATTGAACGCCGTTTTCCACTCGTCTCCTTCTTTAATCCGCACGCGGAAGTACGCGTCTCTGAGATCGAGCTTGGTGAAGATTTTTCCCTTGGCCACGGTGTTCAATAGGTCTCTTATCAGCGGGATCGGATAAGCATTGGACATGGAAATCCCGTTTATCCCGCGAAAATCTGTGCAAAGTCTAAGCCCCCCGTCCTTTTTCTTGCGGAATAGCACAGGGGCTGCATGGGGGGCCGTGGCCGGCCGAATGAAACCCCGCTTCAAATTTTTGTCAATGAATTTTCTCAGTTCAGCTTTCTCTGCCCACCCCATTGAATACAGTTTCGCCTTCGGTAATGTCTGCCCTGGGATTAGTTCGATAGCACAGTCCGTAGGGCGGTGGGGAGGGAGCTCGTCAGCCTCTCGCTCACTGAAGGCTTTCCTTAAGTCCCTGTATTCTTTGGGGATCGACCCTATTTCCTCAAGGGTGAGGCAGAGTCTCTCGTTCTGAGGAGGGGCCTTCGGACCCCACTCGGTGTTCCAATGGTGGTGCTCACACCGCCAGTTCGGGAATCGTACGATTTGTTCGGCCCACCGAATGTCCGGTTGGTGTCTAGCCAGCCACCCTGCTCCCACCACTACATCAAAAGAGGAGGACGGGGCTATGACGAAAGTCTCTATTCCCCAGTGCTCCTCCGTCCCCACAGGGGTAGCTTGGGTTTCTAGGGTGCAAGGTTCCCCTCTCATGGGCGACCCATCCATCTGTTCGAACTGGATGGGATGGGGGAGGGGGGACGTGGCTAGCCCCAGCGCTTCCACTAGGCGCGGGGTAATAATGTCTCGGGTGCACCCGGAATCGATTAGGGCACGGGCGTGCATAAACCGCTTGAGGTTGGGGTTCAGGAGGGTGACCGCCATGAACAATAACCCCCCGGTAACTCTCACCGTCAGTAGTGCCGGCGTTTTCTGGACCTGCTTTGCGGCACCGATTAAAGCAGGTCGCTGTCGTTTCCCGCCGGCTCTTGATCCCAGGACTCCTCTATGGTGGTAACATCCTCGTCAATCGCCAAGGATGTGGCGACGGCGCCCCGGCGCCACGTTTTTCACGCACTGGGGAGCGGGGTACCCCACAGAAGCAAGCCGCGTAGGCCACATCGCCTCCGGCCGGGGCGACCGGCACTACTGGTGGCGTGGGTTTGTTGGTGGGCTCTCCGTTATCTGGTGCCCTTTTAGCCATCTAGCCAAGATTCCCAGTTCGGATAAGCTCAAAAATAGGATCAGAATCAAAATGTCAGAACTTGAAGAACGTCAAACGAGGCCCATGACTCTGGTTAAAGTCTAAGCGTTTATTGAGAACAGTACAGGTAGAAGACGAGTTGATTCTGATAACGAGCTCAGCAGCAGTCACATACTTTAAGCTAAGCTATTACAATAACAAACTGGTTCCCACCCCTCAAGAGGCCCTGCTTGGTTTCCAAGGCTTCTTATCGATGAGAGAGGAGAGGGGGAGGCAGCTTCAAAGGTTACTGGCAGATGTTTCCCAAGGACTCCCCGTCACCCTCCAGTTGGCTTGGAATGCGAAGCATTTGTACACACTATTAGATACAGGGCTAGTTATTTCCTAACAGTTGCAATATAGATTCAGCTAAGCTAAGCAGGCATTACAATCATAGAGTTTAATAATTACAAGTTCTGACAGCCTGTGGTCGTGGTGCATGTTGGCACCAACGATGTGGGGAAATGCAGTCGTGAGGTCCTGGAGGAAAAATTTAGGCTGCTAGGCGGGAGACTTAAGGCCAGGACCTCCAAGGTAGCCTTCTCAGAAGTGCTACCTGTTCCACGTGCAGGGCAGGAGAGACAGGCACAAATTAGAAATCTCAATGTGTGGATGAGACGATGGTGTAAGGAGGAAGGGTTTAAGTTTGTTAGGCACTGGGATGCTTTCTGGAACAAGCGGGAGCTGTACAAAAGAGACGGTCGCCACTTGTCCCCGGATGGAACCAGGCTGCTGGCGCTTAAAATCAAAAAGGTGGCAGAGCAGTTTTTAAACTAAATCTTGGGGGAAAGCCGACAGGAGATGAAATGTCTCTGGTTCGGGAGGACTCGTCTCAAAGAGATGAAGGGTTAGCTGCTATTTTTCTACCGGGTAACGGACCAGAGTTGTCCACTGTGAAGGTGACAAACAATATGGACTGTCTGCCAGAGACTCGAGGCGGCAGGAGGAAGGTGGCGGGCCTAGCTCGCCTGGGAAATTATAGATGTTTGTATGCAAATGCTAGAAGTGTTCGAAGTAAAATTGGTGAATTGGAATGTTTAGTGTTGGGAGAAAACGTAGACATTGTGGGAATTTCAGAAACTTGGTGGAATGAGGAGAATCAGTGGGACACGGTGATTCCTGGATATAAGCTATATCGGAAGGATAGGGAGGGAAGGGTTGGTGGTGGGGTGGCTTTGTATGTCAGAGAGGATATACGGTCCAGTAAGACTGAGATCAGAGAATTAGATTCACTTTTAGAAATGCTTTGGGTTGAAATAGAGGGCCCAAAAGGAAATTTAACTATGGGAGTTTGTTATCGCCCACCAAATCAAAAGAGAGAGGACGATTATAATATGATGGAAGGCTTAAAGATAGCAGCTAAATGTAAAAACTGTGTCGTAATAGGTGATTTTAACTACCCGCAGATTGATTGGGTCAATATGTGTTCTGGTCGAGAGAAAGAGATTGAGTTTCTTGATGCTCTCAATGACTGTGCTATGGAGCAGATGGTCTCAGAACCTACCAGGGGTGGGGCGATCCTGGATTTGGTCCTAAGTAATGCCCAAGACTTGGTGAGAGATGTAAAAGTGATTGCGCCCCTTGGGAGCAGTGACCATAATGTTATTGATTTCAAGTTTGTATAAATAGGGAGTTGTCCAAAAAGACCGCCACAACCACATTTAACTTTAAAAGGGGTAAATACACTGAAATGAGGAGGCATGTGAGGAGGAAACTGAAAAGAAAAGGTACATACGGTCAAAACCCTTGGGGAAGCTTGGATGATATTTAAAACTACAATCCTAGAAGCTCAGATAAAATACATACCACGAGTTAGGAAAGGCACAAACAGGCATAAGAAAAGGCCTGCGTGGTTAACAAACAAAGTAATGGAAGCTGTAAAAGGTAAGAAGGACTCCTTTAAGCGGTGGAAAACCAGTCCAAGTGAGATTAGTAAAAGGGAACACAGGCTGTGGCAAATCAAATGCAAAACTGTGATCAGGCAGGCAAAAAGGGACTATGAGGAGCATATTGCAAAAAACATAAAGACCAACAATCAAACTTTCTTCAAATATATTAGAAGTAGGAAACCAGCCAGGGAGGCAGGGGGGCCCTTGGATGACCTTGGGGTAAAAGGATTACTGAAGGAGGATAGGGAAATACCTGAGAAGCTAAATGAATTTTTTGCCTCCATCTTCACTGTGGAAGATGAGAACTTTTTGCCCACCCCAGAACCACTAATTTTGGAAGGGGTGTTGAAAGACCTGAGTCAGATTGAGGTGACAAAAGAGGAGGTCCTACAACTGATAGACAAATTAAAAACTAATAAGTCACCGGGTCCGGATGGCATACATCCGAGAGTTCTGAAAGAACTCAAAGTTGAACTTATGGATCTTCTAACAAAAATCTGTAATCTTTCATTGAAATCTGCCTCCGTTCCTGAGGACTGGAAGGTAGCAAATGTCACCCCCATCTTTAAAAAGGGTTCCAGAGGAGACCCGGGAAATTACAGGCCAGTCAGTCTGACTTCAATACCGGGAAAGTTGGTAGAAACCATTATCAAGGACAGAATGAGTAGGCACATTGATGAACACGGGTTATTGAGGAAGACTCAGCATGGGTTCTGCAAGGGAAGATCTTGCCTCACTAACCTGTTACATTTCTTTGAGGGGGTGAACAAACATGTGGACAAAGGAGACCCGATAGATGTTGTTTACCTTGACTTCCAGAAAGCTTTGGATAAAGTTCCTCATCAAAGGCTCCTTAGAAAGCTTGAGAGTCATGGAGTAAAAGGACAGGTCCTCTTGTGGATCAAAAACTGGCTGAGTAATAGGAAGCAGAGAGTGAGTATAAATGGGCAGTCTTCACAGTGGAGGACGGTAAGCAGTGGGGTGCCGCAGGGCTCGGTACTGGGTCCCATGCTCTTTAACTTGTTCATAAATGATTTAGAGTTGGGAGTGAGCAGTGAAGTGGCCAAGTTTGCGGATGACACTAAATTGTTCAGGGTGGTGAGAACCAGAGAGGATTGTGAGGAACTCCAAAGGGATCTGTTGAGGCTGGGTGAGTGGGCGTCAACGTGGCAGATGCGGTTCAATGTGGCCAAGTGCAAAGTAATGCACATTGGGGCCAAGAATCCCAGCTACAAATACAAGTTGATGGGGTGTGAACTGGCAGAGACTGACCAAGAGAGAGATCTTGGGGTCGTGGTAGATAACTCACTGAAAATGTCAAGACAGTGTGCATTTGCAATAAAAAAGGCCAACACCATGCTGGGAATTATTAGGAAGAGAATTGAAAACAAATCAGCCAGTATCATAATGTCCCTGTATAAATCGATGGTGCGGTCTCATTTGGAGTACTGTGTGCAGTTCTGGTCGCCGCACCTCAAAAAGGATATTATAGCATTGGAGAAAGTCCAGAGAAGGGCAACTAGAATGATTAAAGGGCTGGAGCACTTTCCCTATGAAGAAAGGTTGAAACGCTTGGGACTCTTTAGCTTGGAGAAACGTCGACTTGGGGTGACATGATAGAGGTTTACAAGATAATGCATGGGATGGAGAAAGTAGAGAAAGAAGTACTTTTCTCCCTTTCTCACAATACAAGAACTCGTGGCATTCGATGAAATTGCTGAGCAGACAGGTTAAAACGGATAAAAGGAAGTACTTCTTCACCCAAAGGGTGATTAACATGTGGAATTCACTGCCACAGGAGGTGGTGGCGGCCACAAGTATAGCCACCTTCAAGAAGGGTTTAGATAAAAATATGGAGCACAGGTCCATCAGTGGCTATTAGCCACAGTGTATGTGTGTACATAAAATTTTTTGCCACTGTGTGACACGAAGTGTTGGACTTGATGGACCATTGGCCTGATCCAACATGGCTTCTCTTATGTTCTTATGAGTAGGCCGGGAGCCTTGTGGTGTTTGTTGACCAGAACCAAAAATCACCGGCTCTGGTAATAATGGCATCAAAAGACTTCCCGTGGTTCTCTCACAGTGGACAGAAGTCTCCTGATCATTTCTGTGGACACTTGAACTGGATGCAGCTGGATATTGTAAGGTGGGGTTTGATTCTGTAGAAAGCAATGGTCACAAATCCTGTTCTTTTCCTGGTAGTTTTTCTTCATCTTGCATCAGGGTCTCTGAGATAGCCATTTGGGGCGATGCAGGTAATGGTGGCCACAGAAAACTCTCTGAAGCGCCCCCAAGTTGGAAAAAAGTCCCTTGGTCTTGCAAACTCACCACCAGATCAGATGGAGCAGGATTCTGAGAGGCAGACAAATTCTCCATAGAAGACAATGAGGTAGGCCGCATTCTTTCTTCCCTTTGCAGTTAGGGTTAGGGTTAGGGTTAGGGTTAGCGTTAGGGTTAGAGTTAGAGTTAGGGTTAGGTTAGGTTAGGGTTAGGGTTAGGGTTCGGGTTAGGGTTAGGTTAGGTTTAGGGTTAGGTTAGGGTAAGGATTAGGGTTAGGGGTTAGGGTTTGGGGTTAGGGTTAGGGGTTAGGGTTAGGGGGTTAGTGTTAGGGTAGGGGTAGGGTTAGGGGGTTAGGGTTAGGGGTTTGGGGTTAGGGGTAGGGGTTAGGTTTAGGGTTAGGGTTAGGGGTTAGGGTTAGGGTTGGGGTTAGGGTTAGGGTACGAGTTAGGGTTAGGACACGGGTTAGGGTTAGGGGTTGGGGTTGGGGTTAGGGTTAGGGTTAAGGTTAGCGTTAAGGGTGAGGGTTAGGGTTAGTGTTTGGGTTAAGGGTTAGGGTTAGGTTAGGGTTAGTGTTAGGGGTTAGGGTTAGGGGTTAGGGTAGGGGTAGGGTAGGGGTTAGGGTTAGGGTTAGGACACGAGTTAGGGTTAGGGTTAGGGTAGGGGTAGGGTTAGGGTTAGGACACGAGTTAGGGTTAGGGGTTAGGATTAGGGTTAGGGCTAGGGCTAGGGCTAGGGCTAGGGTTAGGGTTAGGGTTAAGGGTTAGGATTAGGGTTAGGGTTAGGGTTAGGGGTTAGGGTTAGGGTTAGGGTTCGGGTTAGGGTTAGGGTTAGGGGTTAGGGTTAGGGTTAGGGGTTAGGGTTAGGGTTAGGGTTAGGGGTTAGGGTTAGGGTTAGGGGTTAGGGTTAGGGGTTAGGGTTAGGGGTTAGGGTTAGGGTTAGGGGTTAGGGTTAGGGGTTAGGGTTAGGGGTTAGGGTTAGGGTTAGGGTTAGCGGTTAGGGTTAGGGTTAGGGGTTAGGGGTTAGGGTTAGGGGTTAGGGTTAGGGTTAGGGTTAGGGTTAGGGGTAGGGTTAGGGTTAGGGTTAGGGTTAGGGGTTAGGGGTTAGGGTTAGGGTTAGGGTTAGGGTTAGGGGTTAGGGTTAGGGTTAGGGTTAGGGTTTAGGGTTTAGGGTTTAGGGTTAGGGTTAGGGTTAGGGGTTAGGGGTTAGGGTTAGGGTTAGGGTTAGGGTTAGGGTTAGGGTTAGGGTTAGGGGTTAGGGTTAGGGTTAGGGTTAGGGTTAGGGTTAGGGTTAGGGGTTAGGGTTAGGGTTAGGGTTAGGGTTAGGGTTAGGGTTAGGAAAATAAATTTTTTTTTAGGAAAATAAATTTTTTATTAAAATTAACCATTCTACATACTTAACTATTGAACTATATAAGTATCAAAATTTTGTATTACAAAATAAAATTGAAATTGAAATTAAAATTTGATACATTGCTATTAAAGTTTGATACATTGATACATTGCTATTGTGTGCATTTCAAATTATATACATTGGAAGTAAACATATTTACATTATATTCATATTATATTCATTGATATTATATGTATTTAAATCATATACATTGAATCATGTATATTATACATATTAATGCAAATTTACAAAACAAAATAGATAAATTTACGAACCAAATTTACAAAACAAATTTACAAAACTGATTTACAAAACAATAAAACACACTTTCGAGCATTATTACCACTTTTACAACCCTTATATACCTTATATATCTTAGATACATAATACTCATTTTGTTTTAAGAACCTATACTTCTACAAACAATCTGACACAAAGGAAAATAAAAAATAGAAAAGGAAAGGGGAAACCACATCTTAAGGAACGGGAGGGTTGACCTCCCTGTACCACCTCCACCTGTTCAACCAGACACTAGGCTTCAGTATCCTCTCCTCCCACCGTCTCACATTGCCTAGGTAGGTAATGACATACCGAACAGTGTCTTTTAGGGTCACCCCTTGCTTCGAGCATGCCTCCTGTCTCCTGTTCCTCATCACGCTACTGATAAAAATCAGATTTAAGAGGCAAACTATCGACCAAGGGGTTTTCGTCATGTTCCGTTCCACGGGTCCCCGTTCCCTTCCGTGCGGTCCCCATTGCTCCCCCGGGCTCCCGTATCCACCCTCCGGTTCCAACCCAGAAACTATGGTCTCCCACGTCTGGAAAATCAAAAAGGGCCATCTTAACTCTCTTGCTACCCCCGCCCATTCTTTCTTGACCGCTATGCATTCCTTCACGGCGTGGGGGATGGTTTCACAGGCACTCTGATTGAGACTCTGGCAGATCACTCTGGGACACCGGCGTTGATCCTCGTTCATTCCGAATCTAGTGGCTCCTACGTGTAGAATCTGGTGGTAAGCCCTCCAGCGCAGATCCCTAAGCGCGTATGGCACAGTGTTGTCAGCGAAAGTTGGAATGGGCGCCGTCTGTTCTCTGAGGTAGAGCGACAAAGTGATCTTGAGGTACCTCCCCTCATCGTAAGGAGTCAGTTTACTACGACGCAGGACTTTCCAGTATAACTTTCCAGTGGATCCTTTTGCCCCCGGGTCCGCCTCTCCCACTTCCGAAGCCTTAATCCGATGTTCTTGGACCCCTTTAGCCACCTCCACCATAAAATCCGACAGCCCTCTTTTTGCAGATGCCGTGAGACGGTAGGGAAAAGAATCCTCTTTCCACCAGTCCTGTGCCCACCTTGTAGTCTTCCAACTACTAAAGAAAAACATCCTGGCGTAGGCCTCCTGAGTCACGGTTGTGGATGAATTAGATTTCCAAGTGCCACAATTAAAAAGAAGAAAAATAGAAAGAAACCACAAACCAATCTCTAAAAGTCCCAAGCCACCCTCCTTATGTTTTTTAAAAACTACTACCCTGGCAAGGGGGAAATTAACGGTCCCAAAGATCCATTTAAAAACTGCCCTGGTAACTACTTTCATAATAGGTGCCGGAGGGGGGTAAATCGCAGCCAGATAATTTCCCGCCGGGATACAATAGGTTGTAAAATATTGTATCTTCTGACCGGTAGTCAGCTTCCAGTGCCTCCATTTCTCTAACTGTTCAAAAACCCGCCGCTGCCATAGCATCCAATTCTCTTCCCAACCATTGGGCTTCAAAGTAAACAGGACACCCAGGATCTTTACCGACTCGACGTCCGTCGTCGTTTCCGTCCGTAGTTGCGTCCGTCCCAGAACGTTCTTTCCTTCCTGTGACTCTTCCTCTAACACCATTGGGGTAGCGTTCATGTTGCCAGTCGCTCCATCCAGGTTATAGATCTTACTTTTGAGGTGGTTAATTTTGGCGCCGGACACCGCTTCGTAGTTATGCAGGTGGGTTCTCACACGAGACAAGTCCTGCCTTCCTCGGAGCAAAACATAACAATCGTCTGCGTGCGCCAGACTCGTGATCCGATACGCCGGGCACTCAGGAGGTGACATCCCCTCGATGTTTTCGTCCCTCTGAATGGCCCTGAGTAAAGGATCTAATGTAAGCACGTAGAGCAAAGGGCTCAAAGGGCATCCCCGCCGAACGCCAGTGAAGACCGGGAAGGGAGGGGTTAGGCAACCTTTGATACTTGGCATCACTCGAGCGCCTGTATACAAAGGCTGAAGGAGATCAGTCAGAAGCTCAGGTACCCCATGGTGACGTAATATCGACCACAGATAGCTATGGACCACCCGATCGAAGGCCTTACTTTGGTCCAGTTGCAATAGGCATAGATGTTTTTTCTGCCGATGCAGCTGTTCGAATATCTGCCGGAACAGACAGGTGGTATGCGCCATTCTTCTTCCGGGTACCGAACTCGTCTGGCCGACCTGCACCCATCTATCCGCCACTCGTTTTAGCCTGTTGTTAATGGCTCGTGTCAAAATCCTGTAATCCACGTTGTTCACCGTGATTGGTCTCCAATTGGTAATTAAGGTAGAATCTCCGTTCTTATATAACAGGGTCATAGTTCCTTCTAAAAAGCTGCGTCCTACCTTCGTGCATTGCAACATGGTGTTAAAAACTTCCGTCAGGATAGGAACGAAGTACTCTTTTAGGTTCCTGTAGAGCCCGTAGGGAAGGCCATCGGGTCCCGATGCAGAGCTACGTTTCCCATCTCTTAACGCTTCAATGACTTCCTCTTGCGTAAAAGGCTGGGAAAGGCTATCGAGCTCTTCCTGCTGTACTACTTGGCCCTTACCCAGGGTCGCTTCAAGATACGCGCCGATACGAGTCTCATCCGAGAGATCTTCTGGTGTAGCATAAAGTTTACGATAGAACCGAGAAATGACCTCCGCCATTCCGATCGCATCCCGTTTCGGTTCTTCGGTTACCGTTTCCCGTAATGCCGACAGGGGTTGGCATGAATGAGGCAATCGGTCTTTCTGCCATTCACCCTTTTGAATCAACGGTCCCGAAGCTCTGGCCACCCGGCATAGGTTTCGCCGCCGTCGCTGGGTAAGCTGGTAACTTTTAATGATTTCCTGATTGTGCCGTAATTTATCGTTGTCCACCTGCCAACCTTTATCCATCTTCCATCTTGCCGCGAGGACGTGTTGTATGGCTCGATGGTACCGGTTTAGCTCGTAGCTGGCGTGGACGCGTTTGGCTCTGGTCGAAGCATGTTTGATAGTGACTTTCAACCTTTCCCACCACTCCAGAATGTCTATTCCTGGTCGGAGTCGTTTGAAATATTCAATAGTCAAAATAATTTCTGGCTCCATGCGGAAAGTCCGAAGGTCCATTTCCCTCAAACGCCACCGTGACCTCAGCTTACTGTTTTCGGATTGGCCCGTGAGGGAGAAAGACAGAGACAACATGGCATGGTCTGACCAAGGAGTAACTAGGATTCGGCATATGGTGGGGGAAAGCCCCGGTGGCGCCCAAATACGGTCCAAACGGCTTGCCACCAATGGATGGAAGTAAGTCATTTTACATCCCAGTTCCACCTGAAACCGTTTCTGAAAAGTCCCCCTGTGATGGGTGGGAAGGTAATCTAGTTCTCCCTCAATTTCAAGTCCCGTATCAACCAAGTTAAGCCTATCCTTCAATAGGCTCCTAAGTTTTCTCTCTTCAACTGTAAGCGGTTTTGACGTGGTTGTAGCAGGAGTTCGGAAACTAATTCTGTCTCCTTGCTCCGATCTGACGTTGAAGTCTCCCGCTACAAGAAGAGTCCTTCCTGAATTGACATAATCCTCTAAAGTCTGCCACATGGTGCGTCTATGCGCGCCAAAAACAGGAGCATATAAAGCGCAAAGTCTAAATTTAGTCTCTGGGTTTCCTGAAGATACTTGCAAATTAAAATCTACAATTAACAAATGACCCGGGAGAGCTTCTATCGTCCGGATTACGTGCAGGTCTCGTCTTTGCGCAAATAAAACGGCCACCCCCCCCACTCCGTCCTCTGTCTTCAGACTCCAACAAGAAGGTCCCCAGGTCCAAGCTCTCTGAGCTGCGCTCCTTTCTCGAGGGGATCGGATATTTGTTTCTTGAAGTATGATGATATCTGCCCTTACTTTACTACAATGGTAGTAGATATCCTCTCTCCTGGGCGCCTGGCGCAGCCCTCTGCAGTTCCACGTGATAAGTGTTAAATCCATAATTGTTATTGTAAAAAGGTAAAAACAACAAGAAAAAAGCCTTAAAAGGAACGGAAAAATAGCTCTCTGTGAGTTTAAAATAAAAATGTTGGAATACGTAATGCACAAATACAACTAAGTTCGAAATCAAAAGTTACATCCAGTTATTTATTTACTTATGATTCACATAGTTCTCTGTAGAGTCAATACCCACCTAACTTATGAATTTCTCGAAGTTATTACTTTTTACTCTTAACTATTCTCTATTTCCACCCCCTCCTGTGAAGCTGGAGGTGTGGCCTTACTGTGTGGGAGTGTGGCATCCTCAGGTTCCTGAAGTTTAAATGGAGGATGGTATCCGTGTAAAAGTTCTCGATTAGGAGGAAGAAGAACTGAAGATGTGCTCGATGGAGAGTCTTCTTGTTCTGTACTCGGAGTTCCCTTTGCCCATTCCATCTCTTCGGCTTGTTCCTTCTCTTCATCCACCTCTCTCGTTTCGCTTTGTTTGGGAGATCGCTGTTCTCGATTCTCTTCCTCTACCTCCATTTGTGGTTCCTGTTCCTGTCTCCCCTCCTCCGTCTCCATTCCTACTTCCGGGATGTGGGTGTCTGATTCCATCTGCACCTGCGCCTCACCCGACATTTGTGATCCTTCTCCCTCGTCGTCGACAGGTTGGCTTTGCTGGTCTCGCCTTTTATCTAGTTCACAACTTATAATTGCGATCCTATCTCTCAAATACAGTTGTTTTCTCTTTAAGCGTGACTCGATATCTCCAGAAGCGTCCATCGCAGCCAAACAGTCATCCGTCACCGCTTGGTAGCTCCGCTTCGTATCCTGAAGTAAGCGTTGTAATTCGTCTTCTGTCATATCCTCCATAGTATGGTGATTCCTTTTTGGCGAACCGCTCTTGGACTTCTGTTTCTCTTTTTTCTTCCACTTCTGTTCCTCCCCCTTTCTGCTTTGTGTCTGGCCTAGAAAGTCTCCCTGCCTGGTTGGGGAAACGAGAACGGACTCTTTCTCTATGTTTACCCCTTCTACTTCTGTTCCCGACACCTCTTCTACTCGACTCAATAGATCAAAGCGGTTGCTTCTCTGCACTGTAGCCATTATAGGACTATATATCCCCTGTTTCACAATACCTCTGGCTTGTCTATGGTTCGACCTGACTACTTCTTGCCATCCTTCGGCAGTAGGATCGGGTCATTTGGTGCCACTCTCCCCCTCAGTCAGAGAGGATGAGGGTGTTACGGTGGCCACCTCAGAGGGGTTCACAGATATGTCCTGAGTAGTTGTATACAGATGAGGATGAGTGCGAATGAGTTTTTGATACGCACCGGGATAGGTCCTGTTGTAATACGATGAAGGACAAAGCAGATAGGTATGTCCCGGCCGGTCACAAAAATTACATACGATGCCAACCGGACAACGAATGGAGTCGTGACCCCTCTTGCCACAGGCAGCACATAAAGGTGTAGTACAGAGTTGCCTGACGTGACCAAAGCCCCCACACTGAAAACAAGCTGGGGGTTGGCCACTGTATCTCGTGACTCCCCTATCGCTTCCCAGAAAAAAATATTTGGGCAGATGCTCCAGGTTACTCCTATGGTCTCTGTGTAGGGCTACCACTGCCTTATACTCCCCCGTCCAAACCCCCCACGTGTTAAGAGATTTTCTCGGGGGCATCAACACTTTACAGCGTTTCTGTAACCAGTCCTCTACATCTGCCTCAGGAATATTTGTTGTCCTAAAAGCTATAGTCAAAACCCTCGATTCACCTCGGAAAAGGGGGATAACGTCATAGTCCTGTAAGGGGCCCGCGGACAAACGTGTAAGTTCCCGGAGCCTCCCCCAAAATTTTTGATACGCCCTTTCTGAGGTAAAACAGACATCGGTCTCGCGGAACCCCGGTGGCATAATCAAGGCCAAAATATCTTCCTTTGAAATATGTAAAAAGTTTGTCAAAATGTCACCCATTATGTGCTCCTCAGTCAGCTTCTCTGGGTCTAACCCTTTGTATCTGAACCGTACGACGAATCGTTGTCTCGGATCGTAGTCCTGTTCCTCCCCTCTTTCGCCAAAGAAGGCTTCTAAAAATTTCTCATCCTCTAATCTCTCTTTGTCATAATCTAGCATCCGATGGGGGGGTTCTCTATGCGTCTCCCCTTCTTTCTCTCGCTCTGCCTCCCCAGACTTTCTTTGAACCCTCTTCACCGCCTGTGCGTATGACCTTATTTGTGTCGATGTGAGAACATTGGGTGTAGGGAGGGATCTGGGGGCCGTAACAGGTGTAGATACGAAATGGCCAGCAGCAGTTGTTACGTTAGGAACAACTGAAGGGCTAGATACAGTTGCCCCGGTCGTTAGCAATGCAGTGACAGCACCCTTGGACAAAGCAAGTACAATAGAGCTAGGGTCAGAAGTAGGGTCTATAGGCGAAAGGGGCCTGACGGTACCCAAATTAAAATTCCCCTGTTCGGATCCCCGTTTGGATCTTCCTTGGCCCTCTGTATCCATAGCCTCCTGAGATCCCTCTTGTAAAGGAGCCTCAGTACCCATGGACATCGATGAAGGAGGAGGGCGTTCACCATTACCCTTTCTCTCTACCTGATCTTTCTCCCCTATGTGATCCAGTCCACTCTTTATGTCTACTGTGTCGGTTGTCCCCGAGTCCAACCCCAACCCCACAACTGTGGACACAGGTCGAGCTGAAAAACCATCTCCAGACATAGCATTTTGTGACAGATCTTTGCAGAAGGTCTCAGAAGGCCTTGTGGAAAGATTTACATGTGTCAAAGGTGTGCTTCCATGGTTTTTACTCACAGTCGCAACAGTTGGTCCAATTTGCGGGTGTTCTAATTCTGTCGTAGTCACGGTCAAGTCTACCATAGATGCTCCCCCTCCGACCGGCAAATGTTCAGTCAGTTCAGTCACTGTCTCAGTTGAGGCCGCAGTTGTTCCATCTAAAACAGTCATTCTCCTTTTCTGGTTGAGTCGCTGAGGTTTTGGTAAAACTTTACCTTGGTAGGGGATGACTTGTGAACAAGCCATCTGTTGTGGAGAAACAGTTTCTGACTCCAACACTGGTTGTTGTGCTCCCTGTTGTGCTGTAGGAAAGGGAAAAGGAGGAGAAGCGCCTGGGAGTACACTGATCTTCTGCACGTTATATACCAGAGGAGACTCCACCCCCCTTGAGCGTAATTTGCACCCCTCCCCATTATCTCCCTTTCCCTCTATCTCATCCAACTCGTTGTCAGAATCAACTTCGGAACCCCCCTCTGATTCGTCGAGAGAGTTTACATCTGAATCAGGAATGGATTCTATCCCAGAGATATTCCCACTGCTCTCCCCGACAGACTGATCCTCTCCACCCTTCCCTCGTTCCCTCTCCCCCTCCTCCAGCTCCAAGAAAAGCCGCCTCTCAGCAATAAAACGAGAGCTCCGCTCCTCACCGGTTTGCGGGAGACTCTGGCAAGCAGAGTCCCCCTGACGACCAAGTTGGGCTCCTTGTGCCTCAGGCACCACTGTAGTCTGCTGGACGTAGGCAGGAACCGTCACCGGCACAGTAGGCGATGCTGCAGACGTCAAAGGATGACATTTCTTTCCTTTTGTAGTCGTGGCTGTCTCTCTGGCCAACAGGTCCGCTTCGGATTTAATCTGTTGGATCCGAACCTTAAGGACATGAATAGCCTGGCTACACCACGCCGCCCATTCCGTTTGCGTGAGCTCAGTCGCTTTGTCAGTAGGATAGTCGTAGAGTCCAGAAAACTCATCCTTCGGCCTGCTGTCTGCATAACGAAGGATTTCCTTTAACAAGGCTAAAAGACCATGTTCCGATAGCCACGAAGGATAGACCTCTGTCGAAGTGCGACTTCGACGTCCAACAACCAGCCTGTCCACTATATTGACTGACAGAGATCTGGCATAAACTGCTTTGTTAATGGATTTAGAATCACTATGCAGCTTACCGGTGAAAAAGTCCATAAGTACTGCTTTGTATTTGTCTAACATGTTAAGTGTAGCATCCTTACTTCTTTTGTCTAGGGCAATTGTTGGAACCTTCGGCAAACCCACATGAAATAAAAGAAAACCCCAAAATTTGGCCAAGTCCAGTTTTTGAAAGTTTTCCGATATAAGGAGGTCAAAACCTTCAGCCATAGGAGCTTGTTTTAATTTGTCCCAAAGTTCAAATAAATGAGCTTCTCTTGCACCTTGAGCAAATTTTGGTATTCCCTGTGAGAGTTTCCCCGAAGGTGACCCAGACGAAAAGGAAGAAAGCGTATGACTCACAGTGTCCTGTTGATGTCCCTCTGCGGCCCCTTGTTTTGGACAACCTTTACCAAAAAAGGTCTGGAACTCCTCTTGGGATAAGTTCCGGAAAGGCTGGAAATCAGCGTCATCTGCTTGTTGTTGGCTGAAACCTTGGGTGGAGAGGTCAGACTGTTGTGGGTGTGCCTCCTTCCTTTTCCTCTTTTTTTTGGCAGGTTGGCCTTCCGGAGAGGATCCTATCTCGATGATATCAAATCCAGCTTGTGCCTTAAACGAAACCTGTTGTCCACAGGAGACATCGACAAAAAGATTTGGCCCTAGTGGGGGGCCTTGGAAAAACCGAGCCGAAGCCTCTCGGGATGGCGTAGTCATCGAGCACATAGGTGCATCAGCCTCTAGAACCCTCGTTGAATCTGCACTTCTGCTACGAGGTCTCCTTTTTGTTGAGGGGTCCAGAGGGTGCACCTGTACCTCCTGTCCCGTTCCCTCTGCTTGCAACTGATGTAATTTGCTAACATAGGCGTTAACTAAGCGTTCTTCTTTCTGATAGATCTTTAACAGAATGTCCCTCTGTTTTCCCAATTTAGGGAGTTTCATAGGGTCATTGCAGCCCGTTATCTTAACATCTATCTCCTGAATAGCAGTGTGAATATCCAATGCCCTGCAGTTCCCTTTATGTATTTCTTCTGCATATTTCTGAGCTTGATCTCTGAATTCTAAAGGCACGCTGACAGCTGAAGTCACTAAAGTTTTCTGGGCCTTTAGTGTAGGAAAGGTACCCTTCTCCTTTTTCCTAATATCTCTAGGGGATTTAGATAACCCCATGTCTTCTTCCAGAAAGGAGTCATAAGATTTCAAATTCCCCTCTGGACTATTCGCCCTGCAAGGGCTCTGGTCTGCCCCCTTCCAAAGCTGCCTCGAGGCCCTAGTGGTGACCTGCCTTGACAAAGCACAAGGGTCCTCATGGCATTGACGTAAGCCTCCTTGCATTTCTCTCTCTTCACTAGGTGTGCCAGTAGCAGGTGCAATGGGCTTTACAAAGGTATGTTGTTCTAATACGTCTCCCCCAGATTGTCTTTGGGGCTGCACTAAACAATCAGTAGTCAAGTCCTTTAGGTCTAGACTGCCTCCCTGTGGTCCCGGGGAAATCATTACAGGCCCCAACGGAGGCCTTGCTAAAGGCAGTCATGTGTCCTACCTGCGGCGTCCCTTGTAAATCAACCTGGGGTGCATTACCTTCTCCTGATGATATGAAGCCGTCCGGGGCTTCCTCACCTTCGATAAAATGTCCCCTGGTCCCCTCCATCCAAGCCTGGATAGGACAAAAGCGGTTGTTGCAAAGTGGAACTTTTCTCCATAGAGGACAATGAAGTAGGCCGGAAGCCTTGTGGTGTTTGTTGACCAGAAACCGAAAAGCACCGGCTCTGGTAATAATGGTATCAAAGGACTTCCCAAAGTTCCCTCACAGTGAACAGAAGCCTCCCGATCATTTCTGTGGCCACTTGAACTGGATGCAGCTGGATACTGTAAGGTGGGGTTTGATTCTGTAGAAAGCAATGGTCTCAAATCCTGTTCTTTTCCTGGTAGTTTTCCTTCATCTTGCATCTGGGTCTCTGAGGTAGCCATTTGGGGTGACGCAGGAAATGGTGGCAACAGACAACTCTCTGAGGTGCCCCCCATGTTGAACAAAAGTCCCCTTGGTCTTGTAAACTCACCCCCAGATCAGATGGGACAGGATTCTGAGAGGCAGACAAATTCTCCATAGAAGACAATGAGGTAGGCCGCAGGCTTTCTTCCCTTTGCAATAAGCCTTGATGATCAGGCTGTTCCATGGAGGAAAATTCAAAGTCTTTTTTCGGGTCCCCCCCCAGCCGGGGGGGCCTCCATTTCCGACTCCTCTGATGTAGAGAAGTCTTATAAGTCTGAATCTATCAAAAAACCCAAACAGATGGAATATTTTTAAGGTCAAAAAAGCAAAAAAGAGAACCAGGAAGTGAGAGCTCCAAAAATACACGACAGGCCTCTCCCACTGCTAGGTTTAGGTTTAGGTTTAGGTTTAGGTTTAGGTTTAGGTTTAGGTTTAGGTTTGGGTTTGGGTTTGGGTTTGGGTTTGGGTTTGGGTTTAGGTTTAGGTTTAGGTTTAGGTTTGGGTTAGGGTTAGGGTTAGGGTTAGGGTTAGGGTTAGGGTTAGGGGTTAGGGGTTAAGGTTAGGGTTAGGGTTAGGGGTTAGGGGTTAGGGTTAGGGTTAGGGTTAGGGTTAGGGTTAGGGGTTAGGGTTAGGGGTTAAGGTTAGGGTTAGGGTTAGGGTTAGGGTTAGGGCTAGGGTTAGGGTTAGGGGTTAGGGTTAGGGTTAGGGTTAGGGGTTAGGGTTAGGGTTAGGGTTAGGGTTAGGGTTAGGGTTAGGGTTAGGGTTAGGGTTAGGGTTAGGGTTAGGGTTAGGGTTAGGGTTAGGGTTAGGGTTAGGGTTAGGGTTAGGGTTAGGGTTAGGGTTAGGGTTAGGGTTAGGGTTAGGGGTTAGGGTTAGGGTTAGGGTTAGGGTTAGGGTTAGGGTTAGGGTTAGGGTTAGGGTTAGGGTTAGGGTTAGGGTTAGGGGTTAGGGTTAGGGTTAGGGTTAGGGTTAGGGTTAGGGTTAGGGTTAGGGTTAGGGTTAGGGTTAGGGTTAGGGTTAGGGTTAGGGGTTAGGGTTAGGGTTAGGGTTAGGGTTAGGGTTAGGGGTTAGGGTTAGGGTTAGGGTTAGGGTTAGGGTTAGGGTTAGGGTTAGGGTTAGGGTTAGGGTTAGGGTTAGGGTTAGGGTTAGGGTTAGGGTTAGGGTTAGGGTTAGGGTTAGGGTTAGGGTTAGGGTTAGGGTTAGGGTTAGGGTTAGGGTTAGGGTTAGGGTTAGGGGTTAGGGTTAGGGGTTAGGGTTAGGGGTTCAGGGTTAGGGTTAGGGGTTAGGGTTAGGGTTAGGGGTTAGGGGTTAGGGTTAGGGTTAGGGTTAGGGTTAGGGTTAGGGTTAGGGTTAGGGTTAGGGTTAGGGTTAGGGGTTAGGGTTAGGGTTAGGGTTAGGGTTAGGGTTAGGGTTAGGGTTAGGGTTAGGGTTAGGGTTAGGGTTAGGGTTAGGGTTAGGGTTAGGGTTAGGGTTAGGGTTAGGGTTAGGGTTAGGGTTAGGGTTAGGG